>NW_026058525.1:0-106855 GCF_023721935.1 Panthera uncia
TTCTTTATCATTTTTTGTAAACTGAAGAGAAGCCAGAGGAGAAAAAAATTAATTAGCATTATAGGAAATAAGAGAGGTATTTGATAAAGCAAAATATAAGGCAAGCAGGATGGGATTTACCTTTGAGGAGAAGTGAGACATGTCTTCCTTTAAGATTGAGAGAAGGTGACAAGACAGATACTATTTTAAGAACATGTAAAAGAAAAGAGAGAAAAGAGATGAAAACAATTGAAAGGTTTCTATTTTAAAGGAGTACAGTTAAACCATGATATATGTTATTCAGTAAATGAATTTGAAAGTACTCATGGCAAATATGTAAGATTTTACATTTAGCTTTAACTAGTGAGGAATGGAAGTGGAATGTGGTTTTTATGGCTATCAGTGAGAATTTATTTTCTCATCTGCCCAAGGATAGTAGCAGTTGGATTTGACAGTTATTGTTCTATGTTAGCTTGATGTTGTCGAATATTTGTGGTAACAAAGACCAGGTAAAGAATTGTTAAATGAGCTCCTATTCTGCACCGCATGCTGTTTGTCATGTTTTCCAGAAACTCTTTGATAAAAGCATTGTTGTTCACATTAGTAGAAAATGAAGTCAAGTCGCGGGGAGGTTAACGTTAATTGATCACACAACTGGTTAATAAGCGAGACAAGATCCTATCACTAGAATTTATGAGCTATCCATTGTACCAGGATTTTTCTTCTATAGGGCTGTCTGCATTTTCAATATTACTTTTAATTTAAAATTTGAAAAAAATATATTCATAAGTAGAGACTAAAAACTACCACTTGAAAATTTTTATCATCCAAAGCTTATCAGTGGACTCATGGAAAAATGATCAAAGACATTGAAGAAATGATGGAAAAATGGATCTGTGACATTTCCTCACTTGTGGGAGCAGGGGCCTAGCAAATTTAGGTTAATGTTAATATTGTTTCAATCACCTTTTCAGGCTAATCAGTTCTGGAAACATCTGACTACAAAGTAAGCAGAGCATTAGTGGGGGAAAGGTGAAAAGTAAAACTTACAACCTTGGCAGGAGCCTATTTATAATTTTAGAATCATGTCAGGATTAAAAAGTTTTAAATATGTCTTCAAAATCGAGTTCATAAAGGACTAGAACCAGTAAGCTGAATTAACTCAACTATGGTGCTGTGGCTAAGCTGACCCAGGAGGACAAATTCTTACATAGGCCAAGGCTTATGTAAGACCCGAAAGTTAGAATGGAAGCTCAAGAAGAGGATTATTTTAGGTTTACTTATATTACATATTATGTTCTTCTGACTAATCCTAGGCATTACTTGTAAAAGTAAGAACAACAATAATGTTTAGGTTAACCAGTGTTAGAAGTAATACATTCCTTTTAAAATGCAAAGAATCTGGGTAGGACATGCCAGTAAGAATGCCTTATGGTTGAGTAATTTTTCCAGACATAAGACCTACTTGTTTATGGAAAATCACAAAACTTTAGGAAGATTGAATATGGTAAAGGAAATTATAATTATTGCTTGCTTATGAGTTTTCCTCTTTGTAAGTGTATTGAACAAGGAAACATGAGGTATTCAGAATTCTTCAGTATGGGCTATTTATCACACAGGGTCAATATACTTCCAGTATATTCACTATGATTAATGTAGTACAATTAGAGAGATGTATGTATAAGCACAGGCAAAACTCATTTTATGGTAAAGAGAAAACACTTAAAAATTTTTTCCAGCTCCAGTCTATTTTCTTAGTTCAGTAATGAATTTCAAATGATGTTCATTTAATTGAACCAAATGGTCATAAGGAAAAGGCAGCTGCAGACTTATAACTAAGCAGATAGTTTTGAGCAACACTGTCATTTTTCTATTTGTTCTATCACTAGTGATAATTGGGCTTACTTCCTAGCAGTTGGATACTTTCTGTATAAAAGAAAATATAAAACTAAATTGCACACGTTATGCTGAGCCTGAAAGAGAAAAGAAATGAGAAGACATAATTGAACCTGTAAAGGGTTCATTTGTAGATGGGACATTTCCTCCTGGGAAATGGAAGATCTCAGCAATACAATGAATATACTTCTGATTTATGGTAATTAATTCTGAATGTGGGTTATCTACCACATTGCTCACTATAGAAGATGAATTGTGCAACTGAATTATCAGGGTCTGGGAAGTAAAATTAGCATAACCTTAGCAGAAAGTGAAGTTTTGTACCTCATCGTCTCATTGAAAACATAGATCAAGCCATCCTGTCTGATTTCACTGCCCAGAGGTCCGATTATAAAGAGGAAATGAAGCAAAGAAGGAATGGCTTTCCTATGTATTCTTCCATGATGCAGGATTTTTTGGATATCACACCAAGTTTAGAGGAAGATTGAGATACTTTCACCCCATTAATTCTAACCTCAAGATAAGAGTCAGATGAGACTAAATATTGTCCCCTATGGAAGAATGTTTCTTCATACCCAGTTTTGGAATGGAATGACCAATTAGTCAAAAATGTTGAAAAGTACTCATATTTGCCTCTACTAAAATGACAAATAATTAGTATTCCTAACAAATTTTGAAATTGCCTTCCTTGAATGTGTATGCTACTTAAACTTGGACCATATATTTGGCCTTTAACTATAATTGCTGACTGTATCAAGGCTACAGAATTCAACATCAACACTTAATCTTTAGCTATTTCTAAAAGAAATAACTGGTTGTGTTCATTATTCCTTTGAACTAAGTGGTAAGTTTAATCAAAATTGCAGAATCAGGTTTAAAGAGAAAAGTATAACTTCAAGCAATCAGTATCATATGTCCAAGGAAAACAAACTGTGGGGTCATTTATAGAGTCAGAATCAAATACAGTGACTGAATTTATGCATATTCAAACAGTCACAGAACAGCAGAAAAATATAAACCATCTGAATGTTTCCAAACATCCAAGATCCAGTTTCTAACAGAAAAATTTCTGGTTTTTAAACTATCATTTTTTTGTTATTTAAATGTTTATGTGTTAGAGCAGTTTTAGCTTCAGAGGAAAACTAAGCACACCAAAGTGGTATATTTGTTACCATTGATCAGCCTACATTGACACATCATTATTACCCAAAGTCCATAACATACATCACAGTTTACTTTTGGTGTTGGGCATTCTATGCATTTGGACAAATGTACATACCACTGTATTATACTGCAGAGTGGTTTTACTGTCCTGAAAGGTCTCTGTGTTCTACCTATTCATCCCTTCCTCCCCATCAACCTCTGGCAGCCACTGTTTTTAAATTGTCTCTATGGTTTTCCCTCCACATAGGTGGAGTCATTTAATATGTAGCCTTTTCAGATTGGCTTCTTTGATTTGGTAATATGCATTTACATTTTGTGCACATACTTTCATGGCCTGATAGCTTATTTCTTACTAGTGCTGAAAAATATGTACCTCAATTTATCCATTTACCTCATGAAGCATACTCTTGCTGCTTTTGACAATTATGAAAAAAGCTTCTATAAATATCCATGTGCAGGTTTTTGCATGGACATAAGTTTACAACTTCTTTGGGTAAATACCAAGGAGTGTAATTGCTGGATCATATGGTTAGCCTATGTATTTTGTAAGAAACTGCCAAACTATCTCCCCGAGTTGTTGTACCATTTTGCATTCCTACCAGCAATAAATGGGAGTTCCTGTTGCTACACACTCTCACCAGCATTTGGTGTTGTCAGTATTCCAGATTTTGGCCATTCTAATAGGTATGTAGTAGTATTTGTTGTTTTTGTTGTGTGTGTTTTTTTTTATTTTTTTTAAGTTTATTTATTTATTTATTTAGATAAAGAGACAGAGAGAGCAAGTGGGGGAGGGGCAGAGAGAGAGGGAGAGACAGAATCCCAAGCAGGCTCCACACAGCATGGAACCCCACATGGGGCTGGAACTCGAAACTAAAATTTGGACACTTACCCGACTGAGCTACCCAGGTGCCCCATATCTTGTTTTTTAATTCACATTTCCCTGATGACATATCATGTGGAATATTTTTTCATATGCTTATTTCTGTATATCTTCTCTGGTGAGGTGTTAATCCAAGTCTTTAGCTTTTTTTTTTTCAGTTGTTTTTATTTTGATAAATTAAACATAACATGGAATTTACCATTTAATCATTTTTAAAAATATTATTGAGTTATTTATTGATTGTGATTAAGCAAAGAAAAACTATGAGCTTATTTTATAACAAATATACAATTAACTCTTCATATTTGTCTATTGTGTCCATCAGAAAAGGTAAAACATAGAAACATAAATAGATACAAACAGTACAAAACTAACTTTTACAAAGAGAAAAATAAATTCAATAAGACAAAGGAGTTTTCCCAATTACATACCCATTTAATAATTTTTAAGTGTGCAGTTAATAATGTGCAAAAATTAACAACATTCATCTCCATAACTCTTTCACCTTGTAAAATTGAAACTCTATGCCCATTAAGCAATCACTCCCCTTTCCCTGACAACCACCATTTTACTTTCTGGCTCCATGATTTTGATTACTCTAGGTACCTCACATAAGTGAAATCATACAGTATTCGTCTCTTTATGACTGATTTATTTAATTTAGCATAATATCCTCAAGGTTCATCCATTTTGTAGAATTTGTATCCAATTTGTAGACTTTACCTCCATTTTCAGGCTGAATGATACTGCATTGTATGTATATACCATATTTTATTTATCTATTCATCCATCAATTGACATAGTTTACTTCCACATTTTGCCATGATGGCCATGATGGCATGAAAATGAGTGTACAGATATCTCTTTGAGATCATTCTTTCAATTCTGGCTATATGTCCAGAAGTGGAACTGCTAGATAATAGGGAAATTCCATTTTTAATTTTTTGAGGAATCTCTATACTGTTTTCCACACCAGCTGTACAATTTTACATTCCCACCAACAGTAGACAAATTTCCAGTTTCTCCCCATCCTTCCCAATACTTGTTGTATTCTGTATTTTTGGAGAGTAGTCATCATAATGGGTGTCAGGTGGTATCTCATTATAGTTTTCACTTGAATTTCTATAATGATTAGTAATATTGAGTATTTTCTTATGTGCTTAATGGTCATTTGTATAATTTTCTCAAAAATATCTTCAAATTCTTTGTTTTCATATTGGGTTGTTTGATTTTTTGTTATTGAGTTTCAGTCCTCTATATATTATGGATATTAATCCCTTAGTTTGATGACTTGCAAATATTTTCTCTCATTCTGTGCATTCTCCTTCACTCTGTTGGTAGTATCTTTTGATACTATCAGGATTATCTAATTGTTATGAAGTTTCATTTGTCTGTTTTTCTTTTATTACCTATGCCTTTGGTGTCATATCAAAGAGATTACTGTCAAATACAAAGTCATATAGCTTCTTTCTTGTAGTGTGTTTGTCAAGGTAATGCTGGCCTCATAGAATGAACTAGGTAGTATTTTTCCTATTCAATCTTTTGGAAAAGTTTGAGAATGGTTAGTATTACTTCTTCTTCAAGTGTTTGGTTGAAGTCAGCAGTAAACCCATTGGGTCCAGGGCTTTTCTTTGTTTGGAGATTTTTGATTACTGATTCAATCTCCTTACTACTTATAGTTCTATCTAGACTTTCTATTTCTTTATAATTCTGTCCTGGTAGGTTTTATATCCCTAGGAAGTTGTCCATTTTATCTCTTTATCCAATTTTTTTAGCCTATAACTTTTCATAGAACTCCCTTATAATCTTTTTATTTCTGTAGAATTAGTAGAAATGTCCCATTTTCTTTTCTCATTATAGTAATTTGAGTCTTTTCTCTTGTTAGTCCATCTAGCTACAGACTTGTCAATTTGTTGATCTTTTTGAAGAATCAACTTTTAGTTTTATTGATTTTCTCTAAAATGAAATAGAGATTTTATTTATCTCTGCTCTAATCTTTCTTTTTCCTTCTGCTACTTTTGAGTTTAGTTGTTCTTTCTTTTCCTAGTTCCTTAAATTGTAAAGTTAGGTATTCGATGTGAGATTTTTTTCTTTCTTTCCCTTTTTTTTAATGTAGGCATTTATAGTTTATAAATCCACCCCAACACCACTTGCCGCATCTCATAAGTCTTCATCGTTATTTATCTATATTTTATTTCTTTTGTAGTATCTCCTTTTATCCACACATTGTTTATAAGTATGTTGTTTAATTTCCACAATTTTCTGAATTTTCCATATTTCCTTTTATTAATTTCTAACATTATGCCATTGTATACAGAAGATAATTTTTATTATATCTATCATTTTAAATCTAAGTATGATATATCCTGGAAAATGTCTTGTGTTCACTTGAGAAGAACGTACATACTGCTTTGATGTATGAGGTGTTTTATATATGTTCATTAACTCTAATTGGGTTATTACATTTTTATTTCTTCACCTATCTTTTTTTCTATCATATTGATTATTATTGTGAATGGGCTATTAAATTCTCCACTATTTTTTGTAGAAATGTTTCTCCCTTTGATTCTGTCAGTTTTTGCTTATTATATTTTGACGGTTTGTCATCAGCAGCATAAAATGTTTATAACTGTTATATCTCCTCATTGTTTTGAGCCTTTTTATTAATATATAATGTCATTCTTTGCCATTTAGAGACCTTTTTGATTTAAAGTCTATTTTGTCTAATATTAGTTTAGCCACCACTACTCTTGGTTCCTATTTCCATCCTTTCACTTTCAATTATTTGTGTCTTTGGATCTAAAGATCCATTCTTCCAATCTCTGTCTTTTGATTAAAGACTTTATTTACTTTTAAAGTAATTACTGACAAAGGAGGGGCTTACTTTTGCCATTTTGTCATTTGTTTTGTATATGTGTTATAGCCACTTTGTCCCTCATTTCCTTCATTACTATCTTGTTTCTTCTTTTGTAATTAGTTGAGTTTTTTTAGTAAGATGTTTACATTTTTCTCCTTTATTTTTGTATACATTCTGTAGCTACTTTATTTATGTTTTCTATGGGTATTACATTTAATATCCTAAAGTGATAATACTATAAATTTAATTCAGACTAGCTTAATTTCAATCACATACACAAACTCTACTCCTTTATAGTTCCATCCCCACCCCTTTTAGATTTTGATGCCATAAAATTACATCTTTTATAATTTTATACCCCCAAACATAAACTAATAATTTTTAATGCATTAATATCTTAAATTCTGTAAAAAAAAAAAAAAGATTTGGAGTTACAAATCAAAGTTACATTAGTCTTTAGACTAATAATTTTGGGTCTTTAAATGTATTAGTCCCTTAACTCATGTAGAAAACAAACAAGTACAGTTACAAACCATTATTACAATAACACTAGCTCTTTAATTGCCTATATATTTACCTTTGCTGAGATTTTGATTCTTTCACATCGTTTCAAGTTACCGTGTGGTGTACTTTTATTTCACTGTGCAGGACTCCCTTGAGCATTTCTCGCAGGGCATGTTTAGTGATAAAAACTCCCTCAGTTTTTGTTTATCTGAGAATGTATTAATTTCTCCTTTACTTTCAAAGGACAGTTTTGTCAGGTATAAGATTCTTGGTTGATTTTTTTCCTTGTAGTGCTTTGCATGTGTCAGCCTATTACCTTCTGGCATCCAAAATTTCTGATAAGAATCTGCTGACGATCCCTTCTTTGTGGTGATTTGTTTCTTTCTGGCTGCTTTCAAGAGGGTCTTTTTGTCTTTGTCTTTTGAAAGTTTCATTAAAATGCACCTTGGTGTGGGTCTCTTTCACTTCACCTTACTTAGAGTTTTCTGATGTTCTTGGGTGTTTATACACATGTTTTTCATCAAATTTGGGAAGTTTTCAGTGATCATTTCTTCAAGTATTCTCTCTTCTCTCTTTTCTGTCTCTTCCTCTTCTAGGACAGCTATGATGCATATGTCGACCCATTTGATGGGATTACCACAGGTCTTCTAGTGTCTGTTCACTTTTGTTCAATTCTTTTTCTGTTTCTCACACTTGGTAATTTCCATTGTTCTATCTTCAAGTTCATTGATTCTTCCTTCTTTCTGTCTTCTCAAATCTGCCTAAGAATCCTTCTGATGGATTTTCATTCTATTTATTGTACTTTACAATTCCAGAATTTATTTTGATTTCCTGTTTGGGTTTCCTCTCTCTTTATTGGTATTTCCATTTTGTTCATACATTATTTTCTTGACTTTCGTTACATCTTCCTTTAGGTGTTTGAACATCTTTAAGATAGTTCTTTTAGAATCTTTTTTTAGTACATCTGCCATGAAGTCTTTTTCAGGGACAATTACTTTAGATTTTTTTTCTTTGGATGGGCCATACTTTCCTGTTTCTTTGCATGCTTTTTGATTTTTTGTCTTGAACACTGGATATTTGAATCTAATATGTGGTAACTCTGGAAATTAGATTCTCCTCCTTCACTAGAGTTTGCTTTATTTGTTATGTTGACACTAAATGAATAAACCCTTCTAAACCTTTCTAAAGAGAAAGGAAAAGTGTTTTATTTAAGCTCAAGTTAGTACTGTTACCTGGGATACACAATCGTCACAAAGAAGAGATTGCTCTGGGGAAAGAACATTTGGTGCAAGGTTATATATATATATTTTATATAAAGAGTTACAAATCATCATAATGAAGGACATTCTAGAAAGTTCCAGACTTTATCTTATGTGTTTAGTATGTCTAAAGCTGTATGACTAATCTTATGGGAACCAGGAAGCTTTTATATTTTTTTCCTTATCTTTATGTTTGGAATGCTCTTTTTGGGTTATATTTGTAAAGTAGCAGACGTACAATGTGTGCTTGAGGCAGAAATAGAGCCCATGATTTGAGGTTTTGCTGACTCACTTTGACCTGGGTAAATATTAAGTTATAGGTTCCCTGAGAACCAGAAGCAGGGCCCCAAAATGCCAAAAGTTGGAAATTTCCTGTATCGGTTATTATGTTTATTTACTTATTTTTTTAAATCATTATAGGCTATCTCTGTGCCAAGGATCAGACTAAACTATAAATTTAAGGTTTTTTTAGGTCTTTTCTCAGTCATTCTTTGATCATGCATGGTCATGTTCTAGTTTGACCCATATATGCAGATGGTTTTGAATGTTTTAGTCTTTAATGTATTGCTCCCAAAAAGGGGAAAAAGGAAAAAAATGAAGCATGTAAAAAAAAAAAAAAAAGATTCTGGCCTAGAAGTGAATTCAGTTGTGGGGGGAGTAGCTTGCAACAACTGGGCAAAATGCAACAACAATGGTTACCCATCTCTTCGCACCTTCATGATCAGAAGCAGTAATCAGTGATCACAACATGGAGCCCTGGTATTTGGAGTTCAGGGTCTTTTTAGCCCATTCTGGCTCCTGCAAGTTGTGTGCAAGCTGCTCGAAGAAAATATGCACAGCTGCTTACCACATGGCTAGTTGATACTATGGTAAGAGCTGAAATTTATTAAAGTTAACCACAATTTACCATCTAAATCTTTCCCTAGAAGTTGCATGCCTTCAATACACTCTTGAGTTCAAAAATAGCCACATCAGACAGATTATGCCAGTGCAGTTGTTGTTTAGATGGGAAGACAGATTCACCCAAACCTGACATAGAGCTCAATCCCACAACCGTGAGATCATGACCTGAGCTGAAACCAAGAGTCAGGATGCTTAGCAGACTGAGCCACCCAGCCACCTCTCTTATTGTTGAGTTTGAAAATAGTTTGCATATTTTGGATAAAAGTTCTTTATCAGATAAGTCTTCTATAAATATGTCTCCCACTCTGCAGCTTGTCTCTCATTCTCTTGGCATTGTTTTTTGTAGAGCAGACAATTTTAATTTCAATGAATACAGCTTATCAAATATTTCTTTCATGGATTCTGCCTTGGTATTCATTGCTGTACCCAGGGTGATAGGGATTCCCCTATGTTATCCTTTGAGAGTTATATAGTTTTGTGTATTACATTAAGGTTTGTGATGCATTTTGAGTAATTTTTTAAAAATGTTTTTAATATTTATTATTTATTTTTGAGAGAGAGAGAGAACATGAGTGGCGGAGGTACAAAGAGAGAGGGAGACACAGAATCTGAAGCAGGCTCTAGGCTCTGTGCTGTCAGCAAGAGCCTGATTCAGGGCTCAAACTCATAAGCCATGAGATTATAACGTAAGCCAGTCAAATGTTTAACCAAGTGAGCCACACAGGTACCCCATAAATTTTTGAAAGGAATAAGTTATGTCTATATTTATTACTATCATTATTTTTAGCATGTGGATGTCCAGCTGCTTTAGCAACATTTGTTGAAAAGACTACCTTTATTCTATTGTGTGGCTTTTGCTCCTTTATCAAAAATTAGTTGATTATATTTATGTGGGTATTTTTCCTTGCTCTCTATTCTCTTCTATGGATCTGTCTGTTATATTACCAATGCCACACTGTTTTGATGGCTGTAGCTTTATAGTAAGTCTTGAACTTACTATATCAATACTCCAACTTTGTTCAGTACTCCAACTTTGTATCTTTACTCCAACTTTGGAGTGTCAATACTCCAACTTTTTTCTTCTTTAATATTGTATTGGTTATTATGGGTCTTTTGCTTCTCCATAGAAATTTAGAATTAGTTTGCCAATATCCATGAAATAATTTGCTGTGATTTCGATTAGGATTACACTGAATCTATAGATCAAGCCAAGAGGAACTGGCATCTTGACAATACTGAGTGTTCCTATCCATAAACATGAACTATCTCTCCATTTGTTTAGGTTTTCTTTGGTAATTTTCTTCAGAGTTTTGTAGTTTTTCTCATGTAGATCATGAACATATTTTGTTAGATTTATATGCATTTCCTTTTTGGAGAATTATAATGTAAATGGTAGTGTGTTTTCAATTTCCAATTCCACTTGTTCATTGATGGCATATAGGTAAGCAATTAAAATTTTTACATTAACATTTTATCCTTCAACCTTGCTATAATCACTTACACATTCTGGGAAGATTTTGGTTTTGCTTTAAGTTTGGGTTTATTTGCTCATATTTTTTTTCAGATTTTCTTATTTATAATATTTAGCCCACTACTTTGTAAATTTCCCTATTCCTTATTTCTCTCATATTTACAACCCAATCAGTGTCAGAAAATAGCTTGTTGGATCCCTGAGTCACTCAGTAAGTCACCCTCTCTTGGGATAATTCTTGACAACGTGGATTCTATACTCAAGGTGCAGCCTCATTTTTACTGAAATAATTGACACTCATAAGTCTCATGAGAATGCTTCCTATGGACAAGTTTCCTCAGACTCCCAGTGAAGGTATACTGCCTCTACTCACCTAGCCATTATAGTATTACCCTTTCCAAAAGATCTCCTGCCATGTTAAAGCATTATTTGTAGCATATTGGATAATAATCTACCAATGTAGAACCAGCCAATTAAATCCTTAGGCATCCACAAAATGAAGAAAGGAAAAAAAAAAAAAGGCAACTACTACAAAAGAATGAGGCAATTCTTTCTGTATATTTAAATAGTACATGTATTATATAAAAGTACAATGACAAAAAGTGAATTGTAACTCATACTGAATGTATACTGTGACCACATTTTGAAACAAAATATATATATATTTATATATATTAAACTACATGGAAAAATATCTAGAGAGTAGTACATCATGGTCTTGAACGACCACTTCAAAGTTACATAGGGATGCACAGAAAGCAAATGAAGAGACGAGGGGAATTTTTACTATTGTATAAAATGGTAATGGTTGGGGTGTTTAATATTTTCTTCTTGTAAAAAGAAAAAAAAAACAAATTAATGGTTCTTCCATTTACTGTTTAATAAAACACCATTATTTCTAATGTCTTCAATAGAACTACTGATGTTTACAAAAAGAAACCAACAAAAAGAACGTTTAAATTAACTTTATGAGCATGTTATACCTTTTAAATTGTTTTTATGTGTTTCCTAAATCATTAATAATGGGAAAAGGAGGATGTGTAACCGGCTTTATCTTCCACGATTATGTCAGAATGAGATGAATTTTTTTCAGAATAAATCACTGCTGCTAGCTATACATACATGTGTGTATGGTTAGTTATATACATATACAAAATGATCTTAATACCAACCTATTATTTGAAAATGGAACTTTCAGCGACCCTTATGATCATGGCTCAAAAATACGGCCAAAAGGTAAATTGTTGCATTAAACATTAACTTTGTAGGCAACCATCTGGTGTGCTATATCCCCTAGACTTTACATATGAGGGAATATATATTTTTCCTGCCATGTTGTTGTTCAGATAGAAACTGGAATTTATTTTGTGGCACAGAAACAATGAAGACAGCAAAGAGCTGTAGCAAAAGCATCTGACCTGGAAGACTGTTTTGCAAAACCCTTCTCTGCTCTAATCAAAACTCTGTGTGTGTGTGTGTGTGTGTGTGTGTGTGTGTCTAAAACTGAGAAAGAAAGAAAAAAAAACATTAGATATAGCTTCCATATCCTAGGCAGTTATTTAATCCTTATGATAGCAAGTTAAAATAAATGTTATCTCCATGTTATAGATGAGGAAATGGAAACTCAGGTCTGATTGATGCTAAAATATTTGGATCTTTCATGATACTTAATAGGTTTGTATCAGCAGCCTGCTGCAGAGCCAACACTTACTGCACGCTGTCCCTTATCTACTGACCTCCCATCTCTCTGCCCTGGTAGGGTCCTGACTTTCTAAATTTATCATCCTATATTAAAACATACTGTCCTTGGTGTGGTGCAATATCTTATTGGGTGCTCAGTTTTAGGAAAGTAAATTTCTGAAAGGAGTTTACAAATGATGTATTCTCATTCTGTCAATCTAGGGTTATTTCCTTTTTCATAACATTTTAAAATTTGAACACTGTGGTAAATTTCCCACCATATTTAAAAATAAAGTTAACTACAACTCTAAAATTATAATACCACTTAATGTAATAGCCACAATAACAACAAAATTCTAAGTATGCCAAAAACTTATTGAAAAGGATAAATCTCTAATGGCAAGATTTCAGTCATGATAGTAAACTCATTGGATAAATAATTTAAGACATTGTCTCTTACTTGGCTGCCCTTGAATCATAGTATATTTGTTACTATTGCTTATAATTTCTCATTTATATATTTATTACTCATATAAAACACCTAATTCTGTGACAAATTGTGAAAAGCATAGAGCGACTTTTATTGACACATATTCTAGCAAAATAAATGTTAAAAAGTGTTATTAAACAAAAAGTGAAAGTTAATGTAAATTAATATTATGAATTTGAGCTAAGATATTCTCCCCACCTGTTGGACCTAAAAATATCCTTTCAATGAGAAAATGTTTTATTATGGGCTCAAGTTTAGAAGAAATGTGTCTTTAGCATTTGTGTGGAAGAAGTAAGTCCTTAAGAAACACAGATTTCTGAATTTTAGCATTTCTTGGCAGTTTATAAAGATTAGTTTGAGAACCCACAGTGGTAGTTCCAAAAATGTTGGTAATTTAAAGTAATCAAACATGTCTGGGATATTCTTCAAAGGTTGGTTAAACATCTTATAAAATTCATTAGCAAATCCATCTGGACCAGGGTCTTTTCCAGATGGGAAACTTTCATTACCACCCATCATTTTTCATGGTTTATTATAGGTATAGTTTTATTTTGAGAGAGTTGCAGATAGATGTGTACAATAAATAAAGCAACACAGTTGTTTAATATTCATTTGAGAGATCCTTCTGTAAAACCACATATACAATCACATATAAAAATAAAGAATGCTATGTTTGGTGAATCTGAATTAACATAGAGATTTTCCTCTTATTTGCAAACTTAATTTTTTGTATTATTTAATACTAAAATCTGATTAGAATTCATGGCACTTAAGGATAATAATCAAAGTCTAAAGTCTAAATTTACAAACCCACAGTCTACATTTATCATGTATGGATAATATGACATTCCTGAAGTAGAATCTCACCCACAATATATTCAGTTATGATTCAGAGATATGTACATTTTTATTTCAACTGGTGAAATGTGATTATGCATTATTTAAAACTATACAATCTTTTCTTTTACTTTGACAATTCCATTAATACCTGATACTAAGACGTAACATCCTGAATATAATATAAACACTCCCAAAGAATGTTAAATTTTTACAAATTGGTACTTTAAGAGACAGTCATGATGAATTAATTGGGAGGGAAAGAAAACATTCATAAACATATAATATCAATTATCTGGATATTTGTTTAATAAAATTTGACAAATATGTATGAATACTTCTTTTAAGCCAGGAGTGTCACAGGTATTAAAAATAAATGTAAAATAGGTAAAATGTAGATAAGAATTTAGGAGGGGAGGTAGAATAAAATCCAGAAACTGAATTATAGTTGATAAGTGAAGTAAAAGAAGCATGTACTAAGTGCAATGGTGGCTAAATCAGGGTGTTGAACTTCCCTTGGACATCGCAAAAACTCCAGAGATGCACAGATGCTGAAAATGCTCACTGGGCATATGCCAAAGGAAGAAGACTGTCACAGGCAAAAGGAACTGCGTGTGAAGATACAGCATGCATTACATCCAGAAACTTGCAAGTTGTCTCTTTTTCTTTACAATGGCAATAAAATATTGGTTTGATTGATTTATCCCCCCCGCCCCGCCGCAATTAGTGACATATAGAAATAAGAATTTAAAAAGAACACATCCTATTCCCCTGACACCATGGAAGAGAACTTGTATTAAAGGGGACGCTGGTATGTTGGGGGCATATGATCTGAAAATGACTGATGTGAAGATTCATCAGATAAGTTCAAAAATACATTTAAATCAATGCCTCTGATGAAACCACTAAACAGGCCAAACGTACCACTGGCAGAACTTTACTTAGTCTTGAAATGTTAGCTAGGGTCAAGCAACATTAGACAAGGACATTTAGCTGAGCTGTAACCTGCTTTCCCTCTAGGGCTGAGCTAATGTCTTTTATTATCCCAAGAAATCTGTTATAACAAATTCAGTGGAGGTGTTCTCTTCCTCATGTCTCTTTTTTCCCCATAGAGCATAAGGCACGGTTGGTTTACACAGCTTAATCTCCTTCACGGCCTGGGGACATGCTGGTGTAGTAGGAGAATTGTTCTTTTATAGAAAAACACATGCACAGATACCTACACACACACACACACACACACACACACACACACAGCTGTTTCATTCACTGTTGTCAGAAGCAATTTGTTCTAAAGGGAGGGAGGTGAGTAATGAGTGCCTGCACTAATTCATACTTTAGAAAGGATGCAGATGGGTCATTTGATTACATATTACAATTGCCCTTCAAATGGCAGTATACCCAAAGGTAGGAAAATGATATTCCCAAAGGGCAAGCAGCTTTTATCTTAGAGACCAAATCTATTCTACTGTTGGGACTGATGAGAAAACCCATCTCAGCTCAGGGAGAGTAATGTAGGCTCTCAACAGCCTATGTTGGCTAATGGAACCTAATGAGAAACAGACCTGGGATTCAAAGCTGGAACACGTAAGAGCAGAAGGTCACCCTCCTCAGTATCAGACTTGAGATCATTCCAATCTCATGGTGCTTCGGTTGTGGAATGCCAGTGACTCTGAGCCATTCTCGAGGGAAATATGCAAGCCTACATTTTTCAATAGAAGTTTTATCCTGTGAGTGCCTTTAAACTGACTTTCCTTCACTATTTGCAATTGGCAAAATTGATGATTAAGAAGGTTCGCAGATAAATACTTCCCAAATTCAAGTTTGCTGAGCAGGAGATGTCAGTAGGTATATTTGGGGGAATGAAGGGGCTTTTATGGTCCAACTGGTTTGAGGAAAGTCTGAGTTGAACAAACTAAATAAGTTAGATTGCAGGACTTCTCAAAGATTTCTTTCATATGTTTATATAAATCCTGAATCTCTAAGAAAGGTAGGAAATTGTGAGTATTTCCCAAATTATTTAAAAGTGGAATGATTTCTATCTAAGAAGTTGTGTAAGCATTTCCTTGGAAACTGGTGAATTGAAAAGTGCTGGTTTAATATTAATGTTAATCAACTAATGTTGACTCACGAGATTTCAGAAGATTCACATAGATTCTGTATGTCTTGAGCTAACACCAGGAATATGTATTTTTAAGACACTCATCAATGAATCTTTTTAGCCAAACTACAGATTCAAACCAAGAGCAATCTCTCTGACTAAATAATTTATTCAAGGTTTTTTTTTTTTTTTTAAGTTAGGGGCTGAGGGTCACAAGAGAAAAGTTGGACATTCTTGAGGATCCTTCAGATCTCAAGAAAAGAAAAAGGATAATAGCAGGAGTTGGGATAAACAGATTCACTCTTTAAGAGTCTCTATTAAATGAGAATTATTCTTGGAGATCTAACATTGTAAATCTTTATACGTTATCATCTTAGGTTATAGCATAATATGTTGCAATTTGATCTCATGATATTGGCTGAGCGTCTACTCTATACAGACATTTACCACAAATGGTCTGACATTGGGGATGGAAGAGGGTGTCAGTTTATGTGAGATTAAGTGAGGATTGAAAGGGTAAAATCAAACATAAAGCATCAAAGGCATAGTGTTGAGAGTAGTCAACGTAATTAAAAACAGATTGAGAATATGCTCTACCATGTACAGTAAGAAAGAATGAAAAGGAGATTTAGAGCCTGACAGAGGAAAAGTGGAAAGACTTTGTGGAAGAATTTGAGCACAGTTTTGAAGAAACAGGACATGGTGAGAAACAGGGCTTTGTAGTTTGAAGAGGCAATAAAATATATATATATATATATATATATATATATATATATATATATATATTGAGAGAGGTGCATGACCTGTCCAATAAAGAAATAGTTTCATTTTATTGGATTAGAGGAGGGTGCAAGGGTGTGGTAGGTTATAAATTAAGTTGATGTCAGATCATGGAATATCTTGACAATATTAAAGAACATGAAATTCCTTTTGTAGGTATTGACAAACTTGTCAAGGTTTGGGGAATGTTCTTGTAAAGAATAGAATTGGGAAGACATGAACAGCAATGGGTCAAAATCCCGACCAGATTTAGGGTGGAAACTTAAACTGAATTATAAGGTCTTAACTTCTACCTGTATAAGTTATTAGTAAGCAGCTCAAGTAAGTCCTTGTTAGCTCACTCAGTGATGTGTTAAGCCACAAACTTTATTTGTATCAAATCAAATCAGCCTGGGTAGACAGTCTTGATAGCATGCTACATATTTTGAAGAGCTCTGACATCTGCACTGATGAAAGTTGCAGTTTGTATCTTTTAAAGTTTTGCTAACTATGCATATATATACATATAGCTACCTCATGAAGTTGTTGTGGCACACATGCACAATTTCACTAATTTTTTGCCACACCACAGTGCAAAGGATACAAACATTGCTCCTTAATGTCTCAGTGATTGTGTCACAGCATCTCTAAGTCAGGACAAATACTGAACAACTCCCTATACCAACAACTCTAAGTATTACCTCCTGAAAGCTTAGGAGATATTTGCAACAATGTTACCTGCATTTTGACAGAATAATATAATATTTCTATTTCATTCTTAAATTAGCACAATCACAGGGGCGCCTGGGTGGCGCAGTCGGTTAAGCGTCCGACTTCAGCCAGGTCACGATCTCGCGGTCCGTGAGTTCGAGCCCCGCGTCAGGCTCTGGGCTGATGGCTCGGAGCCTGGAGCCTGTTTCCGATCCTGTGTCTCCCTCTCTCTCTGCCCCTCCCCCGTTCATGCTCTGTCTCTCTCTCTGTCCCAAAAATAAAAAAAAAAAAAAAAAAAAAAAAAAGAAAAAAAATTAGCACAATCACTTACCAATGACATGTATGCACTTGTTGGGTATTGCACATTACACAAAACTGGGATTGAAAGTCAACACTACTATTTGTATTTCCTGTTCACATTGACTTCCATGCAGTGTTTGGTTTTTTAGCATGGCACTCACACACCCAGACTTCACAAAAATACTGACATAATTAAAAGGCATATAGCACTATTTAATGTTGACACTGTGAATTACTTCAGCTTGTTTGTATAGGATTGCTGTTTCTCTCGAAAATATTGAGTATTTCAGGACAGCTCTGAGAGCTCACTGTGGTACCACAGGCAAGAGGCACACAGTTTGGGGAACATGCTCATAATGCTTACTTTTGAACATCTGGCTATGGATATGAAAACAGCAGATGATGACTGGGATGGGGAGATAACTTGTGTTTCAAGGTACAGGAAAATGACTTGTGAACAGGCAGCGATAAAAGGAGACAGCCTTATCATAGGTAATGTGGAAGCTTAAAAACATTACAGTAAAAAGATTTGAGGCTCATATACATCCAAGAAATGCTTTCTGTTTACTGACCACTACAATGCAGCTAATGCCATCAGGCAACCTGACACTCCTGTTTAAGGTTGCCTCTAAATACTCTTCTTACTCTAGCAAGTTCAGGTCAGTCTCCATGACCAGAATTAGGGTATCTTTGATTTAGAGTCTTAAGTAATCTCTCACTAATACTGTTAGTACTTGAGCAATACTGCTTGTGGTTCAATAGCAGTTTTTAAACATCGGGAACAGTTTGGATTGTGCAAGAGGTTTAACCCTCCACCTTATTTTTCCTATGAGAGGTTAATTTTCTTTTAGTCCTCACGCAGACATTTGGAATGAATGTGTGTCTGCACACCAGTCTTTTAGCGACTGCCTTCAGTGTCTGCCTGATGAAAATAAATAAATAAATAAAAACCCACTCCTTCCATTTGCAGAAACCATCTCTGGGGTAATGTACTTGAAAGTACAGTTTTTCTGGGCACATGGAAGACATTTAAAACCTGTGACTAACTCTTAATTCTCTGACAGTTTAGGAAAACATATTTAAAAGAAGTTTTGACTTTAGAAAATCTATATCCTATGTTAATCTACCTCTGTTATAAAGTGCTACTATGATTGTGAAATAATAAAGCCAAATCACTTGTTTTATCACTATATTTAGTAGTGATGAAGCCTTTAAGCACATGATACTACTCTTCCACATACATTCCATAATTTCCATTTTAGGAATTTTGAACTCCTCACACATAACCTTTGGAGGCATAACCCAATCGCATCATAACCCAATCAAATCCTAACTGTCCTCTTTTTTTGCTAATCTATGAATTCTATTTAATGTTAGACTCAGAAACACATTTTCACAGATTGAAGAGATGTTTGATTATGAAAGGTCAAGGCAAAATACCAGCATATTTAACCAATACACTTTTGCAGACTGTTTATAGAAATTATCTGAGTTGCATAGCAACAGTCTTTTTAATTACTACTTGCTATCCAGATTTTAATAATTTAATTAGTATTTTTTGCTTCATTAAATTGCTAGACCCAGTAGACTTAATGAATTCAATTCATGGCATGTTTTTAAAGGATTTTTTCACATGTTGCTGTGCAACCCAGAATATGAACCATATTTATCTTTTATTCAGATGTAACATAACAGACAGAAAATATATTCCTTTTAGGTAAATATAAATGGTTTTCTAATCTGAAAAATAAAGAGTTAATTAGAAATTTGGAGAAAATGGACATGCTTTTAAAATTATACCATATTCAGAGAGATGAGAAAGTTCACAAAAGGGGTTTTTCCTTTTTGGTTTTGTTTTATTTTTGTTTTTAAGATAAGGAAAATAAATTTGCAGAAGAAGAGAGTCCTCCAATTCTTTCTAATAAAGTTATTTTAAAGTTTTTATTTAAACTCCAATTAGTTAACATACAGTGTACTATTAGTTTCAGAAGGACCATTTAGTGATTCAACACTTGCATGCAATACCCAGTGCTCATCACTGGTGCACTCCTTAATCACCATCATCTATTTTACCCATCTCCCCCACACCTCCCCTATGATAATCATTAATTTGTTCTCTACAGTTAAGAATCTGTTTCTTGGTTTCTCTCTCTCTCTCTCTCTCTCTCTCTCTCTTTGTCCCTTTGCTTGTTGGTTTTGTTTGATAAATTCCACATGAGTGAAGTCATATGGTATTTGCCTTTCTCTGATGAACTCATTTCACTTGGCATTATACTCTCTAGCTTCTTTCATGTCTTTGCAAAAGGCAAGATTTCACTCTTTTTTAGGACTGAGTAATATCCCAGTGTGTGTGTGTGTGTGTGTGTGTGTGTGTGTGTGTGTTTGTGTGTGTACCACATCTTTATCCATTCATCAGTTGGTGGACATTTGGGCTGTTTCCATAATTTGGCTATCGTAGATAACGCTGCTGTAAACATTGGGGTGCATGTGCCCCTTTGAATTAGTATTTTTGTATTCTTTGGGTCAGTCCCTAGTAGTGCAATTGCTAGTTGCCCTCTTGAAGTACTCAGGGAACTACTGTAGATTAATTATTATTGTAAATTGATACATGATTAATGTTTGAAGATTTGTTTTCCTGTCACTTCTAATGTGTTCATAGTGCATAGCTATTTGTAATTTGGGGCTTTATATCAAGAGAATTCTTAGCCCACAACCTCACTCTCTATGTCTCCACCTGAAAGTCTCATAAACACCTTAAACTCAACATAGTCGAAATGGAATCTTTATCCCTCCAATCCTCAAAATTTTGTCTCATATTCTTCCCTCTATTAATAAATTACTTCAATCTCCATATAAATACTCAAGCAATGATCCAAGAATATTCTTTGATTCTTCATTTCCTTCACCTTCTATGTTTATTCTGATAATTTCTGTTGGCTCTACCTCCAAAATATATCTAAAATTGGGTAACTTCTCTCCATCTTTTCTGCCAGCTACCTACACCAAGATGCCATCATATCAAGATATGATCATTGTAAAGTTGTTTCTCTAAATCCACATATTCTCTATATTCCATTCTTATACCCAGATGCTAAAGAAATCTTTTTATAGCATATTAGATCATACAACCTCTTGCCCTCAAACTAAATCCCTTCGATGACTTTCTTTTTCTTTTAGAATCAAATTCCTCCTTCAGTCCTTGCACTGACCTGTCCCTTCCTTACTCTCTAATGTCAGCACAATGTAGCTCACCACCCTCCAGCCACACTGACCTTCTTTTGTCTCCTTGAATGTTCAAGCTTTTCTCCACCTCACAACTTTTGTACTTGCCCTTCTCACAGCCTAGAACATTCTTCCTGCCCTTCTTTTCAGCACTTGCTTGTTATTATCCCCCATATCTACTACTTAAACACCACCTTTTCAGGGATGTCTTCCCTGACACCCTCATCAACATATTCTCATTTTCCTGTTCTTGCTGAATCCCTTGCTCATCAGTGATGCTTTCCTTCACACTTGTTATCACAAGTTCATAGTTATCTTGTTTACTTATTTACTTGTTTATGATGTACTCTTCCACTAGAATATAAAGGTCCTGAAGACAGAAACCTTAACTAATAATTTCACCATTGTAGCTCCAGTATCCAAACAAAGATTGAAAAATTGTAGGTAATAAGTACATATTTGTTGAATGAATTCTTGACAAATAAAGTGTACTAGAAACTGATAGACAAGAATTTCAATATAACAACTGTAAACAAAAATGAATACATTTGAAGAAAAATGCACATTAATTAATTTTTAAAAATTTAATAACTTGGTGGCTCAGTAAGTTAAGCATTTGACTCTTGGTTTCAGCTCAGGTCATGATCTCATAGTTTTGTGAGTGGGAGGCCCGGGTTGGGCTCTGCGGTGGCAGCATGGAGCCTGCTTGGGATTCTCTCTCTCTCTCTCTCTCTCTCTCTCTCTCTCTCTCTCCTTCTCTCTCTATCCCTCCGTCACTCATTCTGTCTCTCTCTCAAAATAAATAAATAAACTTTAAAAAAATAAAAAAAATGAATTCTTACTATGAGCCAGGCACTATAATATGTACCAAAAATATAGTGCTTTCATGACATTACAGGATATTAAAAAAAAAAAAAATCTACCAAAGGCTTTCCAAAGGTTACTTGGAAATAGAATATTCAAGCATATATTCAAAATGGTTTTGTTACCCTATTGACTGAAGGCAGAGAAAAATACTATAATTGTCTCTTTTATTCATCTAGTAAAAAATTCATCCAATCCACCTAAATTAAGAAGGTATTTTTGATATGAGAGGAATGGGAAAAAGATATGGTGCTTTCTTTCAAGTCTCACATGGGAGAATTTAATATAGTTTTAAAAAGCAGAAAATTAGTAAAAACAATATGTACCTGTAAACAGAATCAAAACACACTATGCAGAGAAGTTAAATTCTAATGATAATTACAATGATTTGGGGGAGTATTTTAAGACAGTATGATTTCATGAGTCCATGAAAATAAAACAGAGCCCACAGAAACTTTGACTACACTTTAAGTTCAGTTTTCATCAGATAAAATTAATTATTTTTCACCCATACATACTTCTTGATAAATCATTTCTTTTAATGTGAGCATCAGAGTTTTAGTAATTCTCCTGAAATTATACAAGAAGTGAAATTAACACATACAATTTTATATGTGTCACATATATTTGCATTTTCTGGGAAGAAGAGAAATAGCTGTAAGCTTGTGAGTCTAAAATTGTTAAGAGCTCTAAGCTGGATAATTTTACAAAGTATAATCATGTCAATGCAGGAGGCAAAAATTAATAAATGGGCAAATGTTATTTCAGTAATTCAAAAAGGTAACTATGTAGATCAATGCTGAAAATGGATATTTTTCTGTGTTCTTATATGCAATAAGATATAAATAAGAAATCTGCCATTGAAAATAAGCAGAGAGGGGCGCCTGGGTGGCTCAGTCGGTTAAGTGTCGGACTTTGGCTTAGGTCACGATCTCGCCGTCAGTGAGTTCCAGCCCCACGTCTGGCTCTGTGCTGACTGCTCAGAGCCTGGAGCCTGTTTCAGATTCTGTGTCTCCCTCTCTCTCTGACCCTCCCCTCAAAAATAAATAAACCTCTCTGACCCTCTCAAAAATAAATAAACGTTAAAAAAATTAAAAAAAAAAAGAAAATAAGCAGAGAAATACTTAGATTTCTGATATAAAACTTCTGTTATAAAACTTCTGATTTTTCTGTATATATCTTAGCTCTAGAAATCATTGAATAAGTAAGTGATGACACAAGGATTTGTTGATTTCTATACTAAGGAAGTTTTTTACTAATAAATATTGGGCATATATCACAGCTCATTTTTCTCAAAAAAGGCATATTTTGGAAAATCTAGAGCTGTACTGCCCAATATGGTAGCTACTAGCTACATGTGACTATTGGACATTTGAAATTTCACTGACCCAAATTGAGATATCATAAAAATGTAAAATAAACACCAGATTTCAAAGATTTATTATGATTAAAATGATATAAAATATTACATCAATAATTTTTGTATTGGATTAAATGTTGAACTGACAGTATTTTTTTGGTATAATAAGATGCATTTATTATATCATTAAAATTTATTGGTCCATCATGTTACCCTTTCCAATGTGGCTACTAAAATTTTTAAATTACATCTATGACTCTTATTATATTTCTATTTGACAACATTGATCTAAAGGATATCTTAAAAAGCGGATTTTTCTTATCCCAGAAGTATTTCCATGGCTCAGACATTGCCTGAGTATACATTAAGTCATCAGCAAGAAATTACACTATGGATATCATGGTATATCTCTTGCCAGTTTTAATATTCCTTTTCCTAATGTAAGAGGATTTCATATCTTTTTTTGAGAAGCCTTTGTAAAGTTCTACAGTCTGTACTGTTTAACGTTGTTCCTTTATTATATGATTTCCTTTCCTTTATCTATATGTATGTCCACTTACTAGCAGCATGCCTTCCTTGGAAAGTAATAGAAATATCATAATTTAATGTGCAGAGATATGCACCTTTTCAAAAAGTTTATTCTTTCTCATTTCCACCCCACAAAGACACAATTGAAAATTAGTAAAATGATTAAAGGAGCTACACTTGGATGAAAACAGAAACATCTAGGCTTTTCCAGTGATTTTAGCAAAATCCTTCAAAACTGAGTTACTTTATTTTTACCACAGTATCTTGTCTTAATTCATGCCACGCACTGAAGAAACACACACACACACACTCCTTGTTTGAGGTTTTTCTTCCACCAACCACTAACTCCCTACTGTATTATCACATGTTGTCTCTAACAATGAAAATCATTTATCCTTCTAGCAAAGACCAGTTCTTTTCCTCCTGCAAAGATAAAGTGCTCATTTTTATTGTCTTTCTCATTATGGCACATTTATCTAAATGGAATTAATATAGTACCTACCACAGGTTTTCTTAGCTGATTGCTTACAAGTTTTAAAATGTTAATATTCAAGGACATTAAAACCAGAATAAAAGAAATTAGATCTTTCAAATAGGAGATATTTTAACGTGCAGTCTCATAAAATAAAATAAACATTCTAAAAAATGAAGCCTATAAACATCAGGAAGATGGATAAGTTGACACCTCATTCTGCATATCTCTGTTTAATAATATTATATTTCATTTCTCGTGCTAAGAAAACAGCCATTACCCAAAGCAGCCACTCGTAAACAGGCCTTGTGAACAGATTGCATCCTTGTTGGTGGTATGATAATTGAAATAAGTTTTCCAGTCTTTTATGAGAAAATATCAGATGTATAAAATACCTATTAATCAACTCACTCGCTTTTGCAAACAAAAGTTTTAGTACCGATGGCTATTAAAGAATAAATTCTGCATGGAAAAGAGAATTGTGAGAAAATACCAAAGAATTAGCTAAGTGATTCGTCTGTAGGCTGCTTCTGAGTTTCTATTGATGGCAGTATGGACAGTATAATCATCAACCCCTTGATGACAGACTTATGAGCATCATGCTCAGTATTTCTCCACTGTTTATCCTAAGAAGAACAGGGCATAAGTGATTGTCACAGAGTACTTGAAAATGTAGTCTAAAGATCCATTTTCACCAGTTATGTCTACTCTCTTCATTTATGCTCCCAATAAATTTCTCTTTGTCTATCACCTTTTAAAACTGTAATATTTAGAGTCAGTATTTCACAATGCTATTAAACCAAGACTTTCCAAGTTCAAATATCTTTGCACCTACCACATACCCCACCACATACCCCACCACATCCTTTCAAATACAACTAATGGAACAAGAAAATTTGGAGAGAGAAAAAAAAAGGTCATGGGAATGAGAATAGGGAATCTAGCCTAGAAACATTAAGATGACAAGGGTTTTCCCGGAAGTACTCTTGAACATACTGGCATTTTGGCTTAAGCTGTTCTTAAAAGACTTTTCCCTCCTGCAAGAGATGAGAGAAGTGAATTCCTAGAGAAAGAATAGGTAATTTTAGTAAATATGATTTTATTTTTCTGGTGGAATCAGGACTTTCAATATATTCCCTTTACAGCAGTCTCTGGAGTTGGGACCACATGCCTTACTCAGATCTTAATGTTTCCATGTTTTAATTCCTGGTCTTTAGCTGATAGAGTCTGCTTTCATTCATCTCAGTGTTCTGGGTTAAATAGATGGTTTCTTTCACTTTAAATTTTTTTTTTTTTTACTCTTGAAAATCAAGAGGCAGATGGTTTTATCTACGTACCTAATTTGCATGTATAGCATTTATATAAAATATATTTTACAATATCATCTCAAGCTCAAAAAATAGTTTTAGTCACAGACTTCACTTCTTATATTCCTTCCATTCTCTGTCTGTTAAATTCTGAAATTTAGGGCAAATACCAACTTGAGGCCTATTCACTCTACAAAAGTCAAGAAGGCACAGTCAAAGCTATAAGGTTGATGATGTTTTTTCTTAAAGTCTCCTCACATCACTTTTTATAAGTTTATCTTCCTTAGCCACTTAGTAACCTCTAATTGACTGCTTTCGTTTGGGACATTCTGTCCAAAGCCTTATCCCCCTAAAACCCATCTATGCTAGTCAAATTTTCCAAACTTTTTTTTCTCCTCTCCACCCAATCTTAATTTACTATTAGAGTGTTTACTGGCGATAATCACCTGGAGTTTATATCTTGACTCAAAGAAGTATGCTCTAATGGTGGAACCATTAAGTTTCCCAGAAGGCTAGCATAGGTGATACTTTCCTAAGGGCTTCAGAGCTTCTGTATGTTTTAATGAGATACTTGACATCAAGTGGAATCCCATCAATTTGCTCCTGTAAAAGGTCACCTATTTTAGATAAGACTAACTCTGAACAAATGATCTAATATTTCCACTTGAACTTCCAGTTTTCTCAGGCTTCACAGTTAATGCCATCAGGTACATTCATTGATTGATGGAAGGAAAAAAAAAAGCTGGGTACATTATGAAAACAAAGAATCTCCAGAAAAAATGTCCTGCTAAGCCCATGTCTAAATCATCTTTAGAGAGAGTTGTACAGTCCTCTGTCCTGTATTTTCAAATGTCTTCTTTTGCTGTGTCTACTTGAATTGCCTCTATATGTCTTTCTCTTTCTTACATGGCTTCTTATAATGGGAAGAATCTGATCTCTAAGAAAAGAAGCCTGGGTTTTAGTTCCAAATCTGGCAATCAAGGTTGGAGAATTTTGCCAAGTAATTTTCATCTCCCTGATCTTCAAGTATCCCCTTGCAATAAATGAGAAATTTGTATTAGTTCAGCGCTTGGGATTGGGTAAGAAGGGCACAAATGTCTTAGACAAGAACATTGGAACCATCTGGTGGAGACAGAGGGCATTCATCAAGCCAAGGGTCCTTTTCCATAACTTACCACAAGCGATTCTAGAATGTTTCCCCCAACCTTTGAGAGTCACTGTTATAATGAACAAGCTCCATAAAAGTTTTGGAAAATCATACCTTTGTAAAATTACATATATATATATATATATATATATATACACACACACATACGTGTATATATAAGTTATAAACTCCCGTCTCCAGAAAAATTCATTTACACACAAAATATTGGAAGAATTTTTAACTGAGCATCCTTCTCACAAGACACAGAACTTCTAGTGGTCTTATTATGATATATTTAGTTGAAATTATGGCTGTATAACATAAAACCCATTACTAAAAGCAGTAGGTCTTATTGTTATTCTACCACCGTACAGTCTTACTTAGCTAAGAAACATTTTGGAAAAGAAAGGTGACTTAGAAAACCTTCTAAAATTATACTTGTTGACCATAAAAGGCTTAAATTATTATACTTTTCAATATAATTCTGACCTCTTAATGCTTCCCAAATATAAGCTATTATTACTGACTCTAAAATGTGACATCACTGCAGCCTGAGGCTTAACAGCTTTTGTGTAAAAACAAAAAAACAAAAAAACAAAAAACAGCATCTCAACTGCTGCTCTTTGTCTTTTTTTTTTTTTAAATAGAAGCATGCCATGAATTAAATGAAAAACTAACCAGAACAGCAATACAGATTACTAACCATAATAGTCAGCTTCAAATGTGTATCCTGGGGTTTCAGATGATGTCATAAACTACTACTGCAAATTTAATAGTATTGTTGCCTGGAAGCTAAGCTATTATAGTATGTTTAATTTCACTAAGATGTAAATTACATACTTCAGCCTGTGTAGTATGGGCTACTGTCACCTTCAGTTCTTATTTTTGCAACTGTCAGGCATTATAATCGTTATGACTGTTTTGTTTATCTAAAAGCCTGATGAATCTATCATTTTTAAAATATATATGTTTGTATGTGAGTAAGCACACACACACACACACACACAAGTGTACATATACATACACATCTGTGTATGTATATATATACCAAAGATAAAATAATATGCATTAATTTATTTCATACTCTGCCTTACTCTTTAAATTCTTTCATTACCACTGTTGCCAAAACACAAATTATTTTAATGTAAGAGTAAATACTCCTGTACTAGCATTGTATGTGCTTTTATTCAATACAGAAGTCCCTCTATTTCAATAAGTTTCATTTCAGGAAAAAACAAAACAAAACAAAACAATATTCTTCTTAAGGCCACTTGTTCTTAATGCTTCTGCTAGTTTGGGTAGAGTTGATATCTTATTTGCCCTAGCACAAAGATTTTTAAATATCTTGTATAAATATTCTGATTTTTTTTTCTTTTTTCTTTTTTTTTTCTTTTTCTTTTTTCTTTTCTTTTTGGCTTTTTATCATTCTTCAAATTAAAGAACCAAGGGTTTAGTGGTTAAGAGCTTGGGCTTGAGAAATGAAAACCAAATCTCCCATCCCTGAATCATATCTCATCCAGTTTATATAACTACCATGTGCTCAGTATGTAAATTGGAAGTACAACTATATACTATCTATAATTCTTTGGCCATATAATAAAACTTTCCTTCCTTTATCTTTCTTCCTTCTCCTCAGAGCTCTTCACAACACCTGAAAATATTAACAAAGTCACTTAACTTTTCCAAAATTTTGTTTCAATCCATCAAAAAAGGAGATTTTACAGATAAGCTCCAAGTATCTTTTCAGTATAACAACATATGTTCTATGATTTAAATATTAATACATTTCTTATCAGATATTTTATATATCCAAAATGTTATGTCAGAGAGGGGGAGAGAGAAAGAGAAATGTAAAGGGTAGATTAAGTTATTCGGAAGGTCCAGGCATAAGCGAGAGTAAGGAGCTTTGTTCTGGGGATGGTAAATAAAACAGCATGGTCCTTAGAATTCAAGCCAAATTACAAAGCTGTAATCATCAGGAGCTCTATGGTACTGGCACAAAAACAGACACTCAGATCAATGGAATAGAATAGAGAACCCAGAAATAGGCCCACAAATGTATGGCCAACTAATCTTTGAACAAAACAGAAAAGAATGTCCAATGGAATAAACTGTTTCCTCAGCAAGTGGTGCTGGCAAAACTGGACAGCAAGATGCAGAAAAGTGAACCTAGACCACTTTCTTACACCATACACAAAAATAAACTCAAAATGGAAGAAAGACCTAAACGTAAGACAGGAAACCATCAAAATCCTTGAGGAGAAAGCAGGCAAAAACCTCTTTGACCTGGGCCACAGGAAATTCTTACTCAACATGTCTCCAGAGGCAAGGGAAACAAAACCAAAAATGTACTATTGGGACCTCATCAAAATAAAAAGCTTCTGCACAGAGAAGGAAACAATCAGCAAAACTAAATGGCAACTGGCAGAATGGGGAGAAGATATTTGCAAATGACATATCAGATAAAGGGTTACTATCCAAAATCTATAAAGAACTTATCAAACTCAACACAAAACAAATAATCAGTGAAGAAATGGGCAAAAGACATGAAGAGACACTTCTTCAAAGAAGATATCCAGATGGCTGACACATAAAAAAAAATGCTCAACATCACGCATCATCAGGGAAATACAAATCAAAACCACAATGAGATATCATCTCACACCTGTCAGAATGGCTAACATTAACAAGTCACTCAACAACAGATGTGGCAAGGATGCAGAGAAAGAGGATTTCTTTTGCAGTGCTGGCGGGAATGCAAACTGTTGCAGCCACTATGGAAAACAATATGGAGGTTCCTCAAAAAATTAAACATAGAACTACCCTATGACCCAGCAATTGCATGACTATGTATTTATCCAGTGATACAGGAATGCTGCTTCAAGGGGGCACATGCACCCCAATGTTTATAGCAGCACTATTAACAATAGCAAAGTATGGAAAGAGCCCAAATGTCGATTGATGGATGAATGGATAAAGAAGATATGGTATATATATACAATGGAGTATTGCTGGGCAATCAAAAAGAATGAAATTTGCAACTATGTGGATGGAACTAGAGGGTATTAAGCTAAATGAAATCAGTCAGTCAGAGAAAGATAAATATCATATGACTTCACTCATATGAGGAATTTAAGATACAAAGCAGATGAACATAAGAGAATGGAAGCAAAAATAATATAAAAACAGGGAGGGGGACAAAACATAAAAGACTCTTAAATACGGAGAACAAACAGAGGGTTACTGGAGGGTTGTGGGGAGGTGGGCTAAATGGGTAAGAGGCATTGAGGAATCTATTTCTAAAATCATTGTTGCACTATATGCTGACTAACTTCGATGTAAATTATCAAAAAAAAAGATAAGTAAAAATAAATAAATTAAAAGAATAAAACAGCTTTGTCCTGAAAGGGAAGTATAGAAAGCCCAATGAGTATAGAAGTCAACAAAAGTCAAACAAAAAGTATTTGGGGATCTCTCCTATAAATGGAGAGGCAGCTAGGGCCATCTGTAGAGTCAGACAGTAGAGAGACACAAAGATTGTCAATTTTCATATAGAAGAATGACAATGTGATAGTATCATTTTATTCATCTTTGGGATTCTGATAATTAATCAGGGCATTGTTATTTCTCCCCATAGAGTCTTATAATAGAAAGAACCTAGACTAAGACACACAAAATCTGTGTTCTAGTTCCAGATCTGACAATCATTGGTTGAAACATTTTAGCAAGTCATTTTCATTCTCAAGTGTCCTCTTGAGAAAAAATGAGGAATTTTTATTAAGTCAGTGTCTGTGATTAAGTTAAAGGATCATCAATCTTTTAGGCAAGAACATTACAATCATCAGGAGCAGAAAACAGAGGAGAAAGAAAACAGGAAAAGAGCTTGAATTCACATATTACTAGAAAAGAAAGAAAGAGTGAAGGTAAGGGAAGTCTAAAGACAGAATAATAGGTTTTGACATATTTTCAAAGCATTCTTCAGTAGCATTTGTTCAGCCACAGAGGCTGAAAACTTGGGGATCTTACCTCTAAGATCTCAAAGGCCAGTGATGTCATTTTCACTCTTTGTGGTCTTTGAACCAAGGAGCAAGGGAATTGGATTTTAGTCCTGGCTCTGTCACTCATTTCCAGGGCTACTGCACACACATTGCCTTTCTTCTTCTGATCCAGTTTTCTGTTTGTTTGCTTGTTTGTTTGTTTTTGTTTTTGTTTTTTTTTTCTCATTGTCAACAATGAAGATGTAATTGAGTGGTGTTTGAGATTTCTTTCTACTCTAAAGTTCAAGGAAGCTCTGTTTTTGCCTTGGGGGGCTTTGCTCCCGGCAAGAAATTTTCAAGGCTCTGCAGTCATTCCTAAAACTGAAAGAGCCAAGCACAACTTCCCTGAACCTTTAAAGTATAAAGATTTTTGAAGCAGAGGCTTGGACATTATATCTGAATCATGAAGTCAAACAAGGGGCTCAAGACCAACAAAAGAGATTTTGGCCAGACAGGAGGACATTAGCTTTTTTAAAGATTGTTAATAGGAGGCTGAAATATTTTTGAGAAACAGTCTACTTTCTGCCAAAAACAATGACTTTCACTATAGAGTAAATGTGTATATCTCATTACTGTCCTGTGTAATACTTTTAAGTATATATTTAATGAATATTTCAAGGGCATCTTCCAGATGAAAGGAATGGTTCTAGACACTGAAGATATAATAATTAACAAAATGGACAAAATCCTAGCCCTCGTGGCCTTTTTCTTCTAATAGTGAACAACTGGATTGCATGTTATTACATCATGTTTCCCCAGTTATAAAACTTTAATTTGGTTGTAGTTTGTGATGTTTTACAGTATTTGTGTCAATAAAGTCCTTCAGGCTAATTGTTTTTACCTTCTCTTTATAAACCCATCAGTGTGATCCAACCATTTAGGTGATTGCTTATAAGACAGGAGAGACAGTTGTCCAATGTTAGGTACATTCCCTTTATTAGAATCACATTGTGAGTTCTCAGTATTAGTGAGATAGTTTTAGTGTTGGAACATTGTCTGGTTATTGAACATAGATCTTAATTTTTTGGATCTACAAAGGGTTTTTTTATTATCCTTACTTCTCCTCAGTTGAACTATAAGTAACAGAAAAATTGAATATCCTCTGGTCAGCTTAAAAAGCTGGGATGAGAGGAAATAAATCCAAAATAATGAGATCTAAATGTAAATAAAATCATCATTGTAATCAAACCAAACATATATTTATTCTTCTTGAACACCTAAAAGCAAATTAATGCTCCAGTGGCATTGAAATACAGATGTTCATTGTTTTTCTTCTGGGTCTGTTCGCACAGCAAAGCCTAGTCTATATTTACTTGAGCTTTGTTTATTTACTTAGTGCAGTTGCGTTAGTTAACTGACTTGTGTTTTCTTCTTTATGGAGCCAGAAACGCTCATCTATATCATAGAAGAATCAGAAAGAGATCTTTGTCAAATTTTACAAGCTGTTTTTAAGTAATGGATATCGTAGAATAGATATAAAACCATAGTAAATCAGAAATATTCTAACAGCAGCCATAGAAAGTGTGGAAATGATATTCTTATCAATATTTGGTGGCCTGGGAATTCATAATTAGAGGACTTCAAATCCAGGAATTATATATATATATATATATATATATATACATATATATATATATATATATATATGAACAAAGAGTGGAAGGAATAAGAGTGTGCAGGGCTTTACATGACTGTACAAGAAGAAAAATAAACAGTGAATTATTTTCAAATATTTGTATGCCTCTTCCATTGAGATTTATCCAACAAGAAATACATACTGATATTTCTCCTAAATCACTTCTAAGGCTTCCAGATGTTAATCATGAATGTTAGTGAAACTAACTCCAAATCCTTTTCATCTTTGGGGTTATTTCCTTTCATTATCAAAAGATATATAAACTGACACATAATTTATGGCAGAAATGAAAGAGAATCTTCCATTAGGAACATATTTACATATTAAAACATGTCTATCTACAAATAATACAACTAATTATAAATAAAACTGTAACTCTTCCTTAGGTAGCTAACCAAAAAGACAATAAAAAAAACAGCAATATAAAGCTTCCCACTAAATTGAATTTATTTCTAAAACCAACCTCAAATGTATCCCCAAAGCATACCCAAATAATATATAACTACAAAGCCCAAAGAGAAATAGAAAGGGAATGCAAAATCTGCAGACTTACTTTATCCAAAAAGGATGATTTAGTTATTACATAATTCCTAAAGAAAGACGTGTGTTGTAGTAGCTGAATGGTTGCCCTCCAGAAAGAGATGTCCACATCCTAATCCCTAGAACCTGTGAACGTTATGTTGTTTGGAAAAAGGATCTTTGAAGATATAATTAAATTAAAAATCTTGAGATGAGGAAATGATCCTGGACTATCCAGGTGGACTATTCATTGGACTAATTCCAATGATAAGAGTTTTCATAAAAGACACAAACAAGAAGGTGATATGAAAAGAGAAGCATGGATTGGAGTCATGTCACCACAGATCAAGGCAGCTGGCAGCCACCAGAAGCTAGAAGAGGCACAGAACAGATTCTCCCCTGATACCTCTGAAGGGAGTGTGACCCTGCTGATATGCTGGGTTTTGACTTCTGGTCTCTTGAATTGTGAAAGAATATATTTCTGTTGTTAAGAAGGCACCAATCTTGTGATCATTTGTTATGGCAGTCCTGGGAAACAGTTACAGCATGACTTCAATCAATCACTGAAACTCAATGAGAGTAAGACTATTTTACTGGCAGGAAAGAATACTATAAAAATTACAGTTCCTCATTGAAAATCAGTAAAACTATTCCTTATGCTTTGGTATAACTTGGGACTCCAGCAAACTTTAAACCCAAATGAAATTTCAAATATATCATAATCACTCAAACTGAAGCAGTTTGAGGGGTTTAAGTAAGGAAAGAAAGAAGTGTATAAACATATATTTTTTCAAGGCACATGCAATCAAGCTCACAAATACAATCAATAAAATAAATAATGAATATGCCAACTTTTGCTACTACTTTTAATGAGTAATGATTATATATTAATTAGTAGAATAACATTTCATCAATAATTTATAAACTTAGTGCCAACTATTTAGAACTTAAGCAATGTTAACTAAAAGACTTCAACTTTTATCAATTAATGAGTTTATATTGACTGCATATAGAATTCATAGGTACTTGAGATACTCAGAGGAAAAATCAGATGTCATGACACTGGCTTCCTAAAAGCATTTACTCTGGAAGAATGCACATCTGAATATCGGTAAATCTGTATGTACTTCAAAAATTGATGTAAGAAGTATGAGTTCTGGGATGTTGCTGCTAGGCATTCCCAAATCTCTCTGTCACTCTGGAAATCTCACAGTAGTTGCTTTTTAGACATTTCATTATTATTCTATTTATTTTCTGTCCCCAAAAATACAATTTTGCTTGCTGGGCATATTAATTGCTAATGTTTATTTAGCATATTATATTTGTTCTCCAAATGATTTCAGATTTGTTTCTGTCTTTCTCTTTCTAAAATACAGAATCTCCAAAGAGAAAAGTGTCACCATAAAGTATCCTGAAATCTAGAATTAGAGGAAGCAAAGACTCCTGTAGCAAAATTAGCTGACAGGAAAAAAGTTTAGCTACAATAAGAGAGGGCAAAAACTATTGCATAGCTTGTGTATGAAATGGGCAGGTTCAGTTGATTGTTTTTGGTGCTGGCATTTTGAGGAGAACTTTGTATTTCACTGGGAAATAGAAGACAAGGAAAGGCCTCCAGGTGGGCCAAGGCATGGTGGAGACTACAGCAATGTCTAGACAATATTTCTATAAAAGTTACCCCCCAAACTATTCATTTAAACATTTTAGTCAAGAATTAACTTTTGAGCTTTAAAATGTGTGAAGTACCCCATTATGCTGCTTGTCCAGAATACAGATGGAGAACACACTTCTTACTTCAAAGAACTCCCAGACTTGTGTGTGGAGACACAAGAAAAATAAATATAGCAATATAGTGTGACCAAAGCTAAAATCTAGCATACACTAGAATGCAATATTTGCCTAAAGGAAGATGCATTCAACTATAGTTCAGTTCACAGAGCAATGGATCCTTGAGCTGGCTCTTGAAAATTAATAGTAGCAGTTCTCAAAATGAAGAAGGAAGAAAAGAAATTCCCAGATAATAAGAACAGCACATGCAAAGGCAGAGGACTGTGAAACTTGCCAGCAAGAAGCTTTTCATTTGTAGAAGTGTGTGAACAGGTAAAAGGATAGTAAGGGAGATATTGCTGGAAAAATGAGCAGAAGTCAAGTCATGATTCAATTCTGCATCATGGAGGAATTTGGACTTTATCCTGTGGGCAACAGAGAGCCACTGCAGGTCCCTTTACATGCTGCTGGGTTCAGGTGACAGTTGCTCACACAGCAATGCTCAGTGAAGCTGCCTGATGTGGATCAGAAATCGAATCACAACTCTGGAATTCATGGTTGACAACACCCAGGGTGAATTTTGACACATTCCTGATACAGTGCCCTGCATTTTAGCTCCCAACCCCAAATCTGGCCTATAGGTTTTCTTATTCAGGATTTCCATTTATTTTCCTATCACAAATAGCATACAGGATAAAACAGGACATCAAAGGACTTTGGACATGGTGAGGGAATAGAAAAGATCGATTTCAAATGTAATTCATTTCTTAAACTCATTCACACTTCCTGACCAAGAAGGCTGATTTTTCTCCTCCCCTGCTGAGTTTGCATCCACATGTGATACAACAATAAAAATCAATGATTTAAATAAATAAGTAAATACATAAACAAATAGACTTTGTAAGACTGCTTGTAGGGAATGCACAAGGAAAATGACCATTTGAGGATTTCTTTTATTGCCAAGATGTGTTTGTTGATTTTATTGTTCTTTTTCTTTTTGGTTTTGGTTTTGTTTGTGCTGTTTTGTAAGTTTCCATTTCCCCCAAAGCCCAGAGTCTCCTGAGTCAGTCCAAGAGGCAGGCCTAATTTTCCAACATTGAAATGCAAATCATGTTACCAGTTTAGTGCATATCAGAGAGACTTTAAATAAACTCAAGGAAAATGAAAATCCTGTCTCCACCTGCTGTTTGAAGAGATGCTGGGTCATGAGTGTTAACCTTCGGTCAGCTGGGGGTATTTGTTCAAATCTGGAGAGCTGAGAAACATGTTTAATGGCAGAGAGTTTGCATTCCTCATCTGACCTAATTATAACAGCTTGTGGTCAACAGCCTGAGTTATACCCTCTGAGAGATTTACTGGGCTAAATAAGGTTGGACAGGTATTAGTATTGATATGCAAACCATTCAAGCAACACCTATACTCCTTCACAGGTGACATGTTCTTGCTCTGGGGTCAGCAAGCTCTATTAATACTAGTACATGGTGGGTGAAAATAACCCTTCAGGAAAGAAAAATAGGAAGCCACATGTGCACATGCTTGTGGCCAATGCCCTAGAGCTTTCTGTGATTAAGGGTGTCAAATCAGCATTGTGACCATGTATTAGAGAATTTGCTTATACAGCTGTTAACAATGTGCTTAGGAGTTCTGGGAGAAGGTAAGTTGCAAAGCAAAATATCAGTCATGGCAAGAATGATTTGCCCTAACTGGGTTGTAGTAATTCCAAATAGTACTTAATTCAAAGTGAACCGAAAACATTTGGAAATTTCTTTGGTTTTGCTTTTTTATATGCTTTTCCTCCCAATTTCTTCCTGTTTATCTACTTTTATTAAGACAAAATCTGTTTTAACCTCAAAAGAACTGCAGTTGTGTTACCTGAGACTCTTAAAGTTTAAAAGAATATTTGATTCTTTCTTTTGATGCCCCAGTTCATTCATTAACCTTAAGAAGTTCTGTATAAGGTATGGAGATCCACCACCTTCAAACAAAATAGCCAAAAAAGGGCTATTTGAAGCTGTCTTTTCTGGAACAAAGACAGTGGCAGGAGTCCACTATGGAGGCTCCCTTCATAAAGAATGAAGAATTGAATCTTTAGCGATTGATTCTAACTGTTCAAATCAAGTTGGAAAAACTAGGGAAGAAAAGAAAGAGAGCTAGTGGTAGGAAAGGACAGAGAAAGAATCCAAATAAGTTTACAAGGTGTAAAAAGCCAACATTGTTTATTTGGCCTAGAACACACATGCACACGCACGGGCGCGCACACACACACACACACACACACTTTTTTTCTTTTAATGGAGTTGGTTACCAACATTTGGTGTAGAAATTTGGAAATCAGGAAATTTACCCAGAGAAATCTTTTTTTTTTTTTTTTAATGTTTATTCTTTAGAGAGAAAGAGAACTCGCACAGGAGCGTGTGATCGGGGGAAGGCAGAGAGGGAGACACAGAATCTGAAGCTGTCAGCACAGAGCCCGATGCGGGCTTGACATGGGGCTCAAACTCACAAGCTGTGAGATCATGACCTAAGCCAAAGTCAGACGCTGAACCGACTGAGCCACCCAGGCACCCCTACCCAGAGAAATCTTGCTTTTGGGCTCCTACTCTCTGATAACACTAAATCTGTAGATTTGGAATACAATTGACCAGCCAGTGCTGAGTGCTTGATAGCTCTTTAGAATTTCCCTACTGTAAGCCCAGTCCCCTCCAGAGCTACTTTACTTACTTGGATTTACCTGCATGGTCCCTGCAGGCATTTGAATTTGTGATGTCTGATGGAATTGTGCCTTTTTGTTTACAATACCCAAAGGACACTATTATCTTTTAAAGAAGATAAGGACAGCACATTCCCAGCTTACACAATGACTTGTCTTTCCCTTTGCCATAGTGTGCATGTGTTCTGGTGCACAGGAATACTTCACACTGAATTAACACAGGGCCTCAGATTTTTTTCTGCCAACACAGAGCACCTAGTAGCCATTAATAATGAGAGATGAACATAAGATGAATTCTCCTTGTTATCCCTACTTTAAAACCAAATTGAACTATTAGTAGCATTAGCCATCAGTTAGATGTTAACTAGTACGTTTCCCCCATTGCTTACTACCTGTGGCTTTAACATTAGAAAAATTCTAGGCAATTTTCAAGATCATTATTAACAAGATAATTTAAAGTTTTATTAAATGCAACATTTTTGTTTATCAAAAATCACCCTGGAGCTCATTCATCTCTCTTTTTACTTAACAACTTTACTCAATATATTTTTCTTTCTTTTTTCTTTTTTCTTTTTTGTTTTTCTTTCTTTTTTTTTTTTTTTTTTTTTGGAGAGACAGAGAGCAGGGGAAGGGCAGAGGGAGAGGAAGAGAGAGAATCTTAAGCAGGCTCCATGCCCAGTGCTCCATCTCACAACTGTGAGATCATGACCTCAACTGAAATCAAGAGTCAGACACTTAACCAACTGAGCCATCCAGGGGACCCTACTCAACATATTTATGTAACACCTACTGTGTATGGCAAGGGCTAGAGAGAGAATAAGGAGCACAAATTCCACCCTCAAGAGCTGCTTTTGATAAGATCGAAGATACACAATATAAATAACTGTAAAACAAAGCTAAGTATAATAAGTGAGATAGCAGATATGCAAATAAAACATATAGCAATGGTTCTCACACTTTGATGTACATCAGATCCCCTTTAGGAACTTATAAAATTCAGTTGCCTTTATTGATTGTCATTGAGTACTTCTAGACTATATCTCTGACATCTGTATTTTTAACCAATGATGGAGAATTACTTTTGGGTGGGATTCAAGTGTCAATAGAGAGGAATTCCAGCTGGCAAGAGACCTGATTTGACTTGGGTCTTACACTGGAAAGGACTTTGCCGTTAGCATTAGAACAGGGGGCATTCTACTCTGGAAAACAGTGTGGAGGTTCCTCAGAAAATTAAAAATAGACCTACCCTATGACCCAGCAATACCACTGCTAGGAATTTACCCAAGGGACACAGGAGTACTGATGCATAGGGGCACTTGTACCCCAATGTTTATAGCAGCACTCTCAACAATAGCCAAATTATGGAAAGAGCCTAAATGTCCATCAGTTGATAAATGGATAAAGAAATTGTGGTTTATATACACAATGGAGTACTACATGGCAATGAGAAAGAACAAAATATGGCCCTTTGTAGCAACGTGGATGGAACTGGAGAGTGTGATGTTAAGTGAAATAAGCCATACAGAGAAAGACAGATACCATATGTTTTCACTCTTATGTGGATCCTGAGAAACTCAACAGAAACCCATGGGGGAGGGGAAGGAAAAAAAAAAAAAAGAGGTTAGAGTCGGAAAGAGCCAAAGCATAAGAGACTCTTAAAAACTGAGAACAAACTGAGGGTTGATGGGGGGTGGGAGGGAGGGGAGGGTGGGTGATGGGTACTGAGGAGGGCACCTTTTGGGATGAGCACTGGGTGTTGTATGGAAACCAATTTGACAATACATTTCATATATTAAAAAAAAAAAAAGAGAAAAAAAAATTACATCCCAAAAGTTGTGTACATTAAATATACCAGTTAACTGTAAAAAAAATAAATAAATAAAACAGACCTGGTAAAAATCTCAAAAAAAAAAAAAAAAAAAAAAAAAAAAGAACAGGGGGCATTCTAGGCAGGTACATGAGGAGCTATATACAGGAAAAATTTAAAACTACACTTTGGTTGATATAATCGTATTTTTAACAACTGTATAAAATTTAACAAAGGCATTAAGTAAACACAAAGTCAAACATGAAAAATGCAATTTATTGGTTAGTGTATCTATGCTATATATTTGTTCAGAAAAGACTTGTATTTTGAAACTTCCATAATAAACCTCGTAAAATAGCAAGATGTTTCATATTTTGCCACAGAATATTTTGACAATTGATAGAACCTGTAATTGTATGCTGTAGTATAGTGAACTGGTTTACTTTAATAAAATTGAACTAGGTTTACATATTAGCTAACTGAGTATCACTAGTTTGAATGGAAATATTTGTAATAATGGTACATAGCAGACAAATCATAGTTCTCTGCTACTTGAATATTCTAATACTTAATAGTTTTTATTGTATGTAATACAGAGATGATAGTTGATGTTCCCCAAGTTCTTTTTTAAAAGTTGATTTTTTGCAACTCTACTAAAACCTCTTTTTAGTAGTTTACAGGGTAAGATGGATATAATGTGCTATACGTGCTAGAGAATTTAGTCTTGCAAGCTCAGCACACAAAAGGATCTCAACCTATTATTCCACACAGCAACATATGTTCCACTGCACAATAATGTACAGGTAAATAGTGACATTGCCAGGATAATATGCTTTTTTTTAAAAAAAAAAAGTGTGAAATAGAATTGTAAAAAGAGTGTGAAATAACAAAAAAGGAGATGCATATTTGGACATTCGTATGTTATATTCTACATATAACCTGTTTTATTGACAGAGACAGTGACTGAGAGAAAAAAGAAGTAATGACTTGCTTATTAGAAAAAGGAGCATTAAAAGAATTAAAAAAAAAAAGGGCGGGGAGCAACTGGTGGCTCAGTCAGTTGAACATCCAACTTCAGCTCAGGTCATGATCTCTCAGTTCATGAGTTCAAGTCCTACATCAGGCTGTGTGCTGACAGCTCAGAGCATGGAGCCTACTTCAGATTCTGCCTCCCTCTCTTTCTGTCCCTCCCCTGCTTGTGCATTATCTCTCTCTCTCTCTCTCTCTCTCTCTGTCTCTCTCTCAAATAAATTTAAAAAAAAAAACATTTAAAAATTTTAGAACAAGGAGGTATTTCTCAGGTGGTCATTTAAATTTCATATGTGTTACTGTTCTAACTTAATAGAAGTATCAAGCAACAAAAGTAGTTACAGGAAAAATAGAGCTAACTTGGGTAGGTACCTAATTGCATATATAACATAGAGTATTATTGCTTGGCAAATTAGACAATTCCAAAAATGCTAAGTAGCTTCAGATGAAAAGACTTACTATTTTAATTATGTGTAATTGTACAGTTTTATATATAAATATACACAGAAAATACATAATTTGTATATATGTGCCCAAATAAAATTTCATTAAGACTTTTTTTTCTCCCATTTGCTGTATCACTTCCAGGAGTTCCATTTGTAAAATTCCTGGTTATGTCAGAAATACACTTTATAATAATATACTTATAAGAGGATATTATATTTCTAATTTGTCTCTTCTAGCCAGAGAATTCAGGATACAAAACTAGATAAATTTAATTACTGCTTGTTAAGATGCTTTGTGGGGGAATGAAGGATAGAATTCTGTTTGCATGTTTAAGTACAAGTAATTAACATCTATACTGAAATTATCTTTCATTACTCGTTTGCTTCCCTACATTAGTAGAAAGTAGATATATAAGTCTGTCACCAAAACAAGAAACTAGGCATTTTAACTATGTTTTTAACTTGTTAGATCACCACCCCCAACCTCATTGATAAGAATCAAGGAGATAAGGATTTTCAAGCTTCAGCTCACCTAGTAGATTAGGCAAGTGTGAGATTGGCTATTTGAAGTATTCATTTTGAGCTGAACACTATAAAGTGATAAAAATCTGTTTGCCTTAGCTCCCAGGATTAATTGTTTGGGAGTGGGTTGTTTTTAATTAGATTATCCAACATAAGATGGTAATCTCAGTCTGAATTTCTCAGGTCATAATCTTTTTTAAGAGAAAAAGATATAGCTTTGTCCCCTTAGTATTTTAAGCCACTTGCTTATAGCATTTCTTAAAGTTAATTATGATCTAATATGCCAAGAAGATACATTGCTATTGCTTAAATAATGTTTTTATTTACATTATAAGGATATTTTTAAATACACGAACATAATTCTCAACAAAAATTTTAGCATTTTCTAATTCTATGTTCGCATTCTCTATTGTAATTTAAAAATGTGTCAAACTCTTATATTTAGCATTATTATCAGCATTTTAATCAGACATGAGGCATCAATATCCATATAATTATAAAATTTTACTCTCACATCTTATCATGCCTCCTTCCCATTTCTGTAGCCTCAATGACATATACAAGTTCTCTTCCTTTCAAATTAGTTTGTCAAGACATGACTAGTTTAAGAAATTAGTCATTTTTGCCAGACCACTTACCTTTGCCTTTCCTAACGTAGTATCATTTGCTTTGGGGGAATTGTTTCTCTCCATCATGTATAATGTGAAAGTAAACTCAAGTATTTGCCAACCATTCTAACAACCATAAAGGCCATATTCTTTTTCTCTCATCATTTCGGTACAGCCAAGAGAGGACACCTGACCTAAGCTTGTCCAATCAGATGTTGTTCACTGAGCTTTAAGTTTGGGATAGGAGATGCAATGACGGAAGGAAATATTACACATTATTTGTTGTAGCAGGAACAGATTTGTCAGCTCTTTTTCTATGAGCCATGGCTGTTCTTCCTGTTCTCATCTCCTAGTTCCATTCATTGTCTGAGCCCTCATAAGGCTTCCAAAAATTTGTCTTTGGCTTAAGGCAGAGAGACTCTTGCCCAAAGTCTAGAAACTTATCAGTTATAGTACTATTCCTTTGCTTCATCCAGTGTATGTAAACATAACTTTTAAAAATAAGAGTCCTTTCAAGTTGAATATTATTAATTTTTAAAATGCCTCTTTTTAACCAAGAGTATAGCAACAAAATGTGATATCATTCTACTTGAGCAATTGTGTGGGATATGAATGTTACAGGAAAACAAGAGTTAACCCATGTTAACATTTCGTTTCTAGGCTTGACCACTTACATTACAAAATTATTTCTATTAAAAGGGAATAACGTACAGTTAAAGACCAGTTTTACATTTAAAGATAAAACCCTTCATACTTTATCCTGAAATGAAAAACAAACAAAACGTGTGATAATGCACATATATAAAACTATGTAAACTTCACATGCATTTCAACTATCGTTTGTGGAGCCTATTAGAATTCTTCCTTTTCAATTAGTTTTGTATCATTAATTAACAATAAATAAGAAACAAAAAAAGAAAGATAGAAAAGGAGAAAAGGGAATTGATACTTTATGAGTGATTTCTATGAATTAGGCACTATGCTAGGTATTGGAGATACATAACGGCATTGTTTTGGTTTTGAGAACGAGAGAGAGCATGAGTGGGGGAGGAACAGAGGGAGAGGAGAGAGGGAATCTTAAGCAGGCTTGACACCCAGCACTAGATTTCACAGCCATGAGATCATAACCTGAGCCAGAATCAAGATTCAGACTCTCAGGGCACCTGGGTGGCTCAGTTGGTTGAGCATCCAACTTCGGCCCAGTTCATGATCTCACGGTTTGTGAGTTCAAGCCCCGTATCAGGCTCTGTGCTGACAGTTCAGAGCCTGGAGCCTGCTTTGGATTCTGTGTCTCCCTCTCTCTCTGCCCCTCCCCAACTTGTGCTCTGTCTCTCTGTGTCTCTCAAAAATAAATAAATGTATAAAAAATATTTAAAAAAAAGATTCAGACTCTCAACTGACTGAGCTACCCAGAGGCCCCCAAAATGGCATTTTTTATCTACATCTTCATAATAACTGTATGATGTGGTAATATAGCATTCATTTTATAAATGCAGAAATGGAAATGATAATGCAGTACCTTTTTACAAGATCATAGAGTTGATCTACATACCCACACATACATATATACATATTACACACACATATGCACACACACACTATACATCTCCATATATACACAGGTGGATATGTGTATGTGTGTATGTGTAGTTCAATAATTCAGTGAGATGTATTTGAAAAAAATGAGTTTGATTTTTTTTTCGTGGTTTTTATTCCATCTTGGAACTTCTCCAGTGACACTTTGAAGTAAACATGATCATATCCTATTTAATTGAATTCAATACTTATGAATATCCTTAAATGAAGAATCAATGTCTTCTCTTAAGCATTAAGCATTCTCTTAAGCATTAAGGATTTGATGAGTAACAATTATTTAAACAATTGAGCAAAGGTATAAACAAAGGATACATTAGAAATATAGACACATGTATGCCGTGTGTATATATGATTCATGCATTTTACTGTGTATTCGATTGTGCCAGTAATTTCAATGAGCATAACCGAATGATTTTGACAGCCTGTGTTCTCCCACTACAGAAATAGAAATTTTGAAAAATATGACATTAATTATCTGTAACTGAGTAATAAATTATCCCCTAAATATTTTCTCATAATTTCATGACATTGGAATTTGAGAAAAACTTAGCTAGGTGATTCTGGCCCAGGGTCTCTCATTAGGTTGCAATCAAGTGCTGACTTGTGTTACAGTCTGAAGGCTTGAAAAGGGCTACAGGATCCACAATCATGATGGCTCATTCACATGCTCCTGGCAGGAGGTCTTAGTATCTTGTCATGAGGGCGTCTTCATTGGTAAGCTAGTTTACCCAAAAGCAAGTAATTGAAGAGAAAGAGAGTAACCAAGAAGGAAGCCATGGTATGTTTTTATTACCTATTCTCTATGATCATTGCTTTACTTTATTCATTAAAAGCAAGCCCTTAAATTCAGCCATATGCAAACCTCCATCTCCTGAAAGGTGGAACATCAAAGAGATTGTGGACATCATGTTTTTAAATGACCACAATCACTACAAAAAGTAAAACGCCATACAAGTAGGGGAAGGCTAGGGACAGGGAGCCAATGGGATTTCAGACTAGGATATATAGTTCCAGTCTAGGGGATGAGTTGTTAACATCTTAGAAAAAATTAAACAATCAGCCAACCTTGGTCTTCTCCCATACCATGCAAGTATTACTACAGACTCCACTACATAAAATCAGGAACTTTACCTCATTTTCTGTAAAAGAGATCACACTAGTTTCCTAATCTACTTCACAGATATTTTAGAAGAGTAAAAAGAAATTAGGATGATGCTACTTTGAAAAAAAGTATAATAGTATACAAATATGAAGTATAAGAAGTGTCTAAGAGGATTAAAATTTTGTGATTGCGAAATTCAGTCCTCTTAGTATCTTGGAGGCAACTTTTAGGTATATATATTATCTGGTGTAGCTCTCAATGCAAACTAGTTGAAAATCTTATCTTCATTTGATTATGAAATGTATCTTTAATTCACTAAACATATATTAAGTGCCTAAAATATGAAATCCATGTTACGTGAAAGACACAGTGATTACCAGGATAGATAGAAGGTTACTTCCATCATGGATCTTACAGTTCAGCTGTTCTATATGACAACCCCATGATATTGTCAAAGAACTTATTATCTCCATAGATGGGGAAACTAGAGCTCATTCCAATTGCCTCAAGCAAAATCCAAGACCTAACCACTTCATTGTAAATGGATGACAAAGCCTAGAAACTGTACAAGAATACTGTTTCATCTTTGCCGGAAATTTTCTAATTTTGCCTCCCCTTCTTACTCAACTTTCCCCTCTCCCATGTCCTCTCACCACTCCCGACTTAATTCCCTCTGCTGAATTTTATCATCCTGATTTTCATCAATAATATAAGAGTAGATATTTGTGAGGTAAATAATAATAACAATAAAGCAATGGTGAGTCTTCTGAGACAGCTTAGGGATTCCAAAACAGATATCTGTACTAAACAGACAATCTTCAGTGAAAGCAAAATTTCCCTTAATACCCTGATATTAGATTTTTCATCCAAATCATAGCACTGACCTGAGGTTAATAAACATTTCCTACCAGAATAGCCCTTTGCACAGAGAAGAAGATTGACGCCCACTGGATTTTCTGAAGGTGTCTTCTAATACCATAATGAAGCTGTTTAGGCTCCTGAAATGACCATTATTCTTCCCCACCTTAATTATCTCATATAAAGTAGCCATTAAAATGTAAATAATATACTGGAGAGCTAATGTCAAATTGTTTTCAGATATAGATAAATTTCACCCAGTAGGTTTATCATTTTCTTGTGTAGGGTAGGATCCTAGAATTCCAGAAGAGGGAACCATAAATTTTCCTCAGCAACAAGCCCCTGAGGTAGAAGGAAATGTCAGGAGTGCCTGCTGCTGTCTGGGCCTGTGAAGGAGAGGAGGTGTTAATGCCCATTTTAAGATGGCAAGCCTGAGTGAGGCGCACCAATATGCTGCTATATTGTGGCTTTCCTAAATACCCAAGGCAATCTGTCTTTGTCTGGAATAGACACAATTAAAACCTAGTTCTTTCCTCGCCTTCTCTTCTTGTGATCTGCATTCACAGGACAGAATTCTCTGTTGATTTTCCTTCAGTCTGTCTTTTTTCCATCTTCTCTTCCTGAAAATGTTTCAAATCACAGAACTTAAAATTCTTAATTGCTCTATCACCTAAACAGGAAGATATCTCAAAGCAAGTTACTAAGCTGTCCTTAGCTAGCTTTGATTTGAAAGAAGCACCACATTTTTGTGGGACATTGACAACAATGGACAATGTATGGAGAACTGTGCCCCTCATGGATAAATTGTACCAGTCACCCAGTCCTTTCATTGGTATATTTGTTATAAAGCAACCAGCATGAATTGTTTTTCTTCCAGATGTGAGAGGGTTTTCACCAATCATGTTCACCCTCTTACAAGGTGTCCCCTGTAAGAAAGTTTCCATATTTCTTAATGTGGCTGGCCTTTGATAGGGTACAAAGGCTAGTCCAGAATGTGATTGAATCTGGTCAGGTGATTTCTCTGTGGTTGTCCCTTATGACATATTTACCATTCCCTAATGCTCATGGGTAAATAAATTAGATAAACTAATCAGAGGCATAAGAAAGATTTCTTTTGCTGATAATAGTTTAATAAAAATATGCATTTCATATCAAGAACATTCATTATATTAACCATAAATTTCCCTAGAAAAAAGGGAAACACTAAAAATAATTCCCTGTGATTTGAGTTAACATAGATGTCGGTACACATGTATAAAAGGGTTCAACTGATTCAACAGATCAAGTCAGTATTAAAGTAACAGGCAGTCAATCAAAGCTACCAAACTGGGTTTAGGGAAGAAATGTCTGAAGAATTTCAGTTGATAACCAGCACATAGGGATCAGCAATTAGCAAACATATTAATTTTAGTCCTTTTATTTTCCTTTTTTTGTGAAGGATAATCACCTTTTAGCTTAAGAACGATTTTAAGATCTAGAAAACTATCATTTCAGAACACAAGGTCAAGTTTCTTTAGAAAACATAAGAATGTAAGCTTAGAAAATATGTGTCATATTTATTAAAATAGTTGTTAATAAATGTAATGTATTAGATAAGCCAGTTGTTTTGTCATAATGAAATACAAATATAATCATAATTAATACATGTATCTTAATCAGTAGTAATGACATAGTTTAAATTCCTTAATTTTCAGTGTGAAGATGTTCACATTAGAACATCTAAACAAGAGCAAAGATATTTTATTGTTCTTATTTCCAACTTTCCTTTCAGATATACAAATACAAACAATATTTAAATTTCAATTACTTAGCCAAATCCGAGGCAGTCCTTGAAAATAGAGTGCCAAATAAGAATAAATGTGTTAGAAACAGTTTGTACAATGAGAACCATCTACTTAAAATGAAAAGTCCACCTGAAATGCCCTTTCCTTCTTCCTGTCCCACACATACAATGTCCAATAAATACATTGATTTTTTATTTGAAATTGATCAGTTGCTGGTTTCAGTACCGAAAGAGAAGTAATATGTCTAGGCTTCTTCCTGATTATATCAAAATTAAGGGTGGGATACAGGATGGATTCACCAACTACAGCAGGCTGACCACTCGCCCTCTTTCTCTCTGTCTCTCTCTGTCTCTGTCTCTGTCTCTGTCTCTGCCTTTGTCTCTCTTTCTCTCTCTCTCTCTCTCTCTCACACACACACACACACACACACAGACACACACACACACACACACATGCTTTCTCATCTGTAAGACTGAGAGTCTTGAGGTACTCTTTAACAATCAAATCTTTGAATAGTCATCATAGAATGTTCTGGCATTGTACAAAACCAACACAATCTGCTAATCAGATAAAAATATGCAGAATAGTAGAAATAAAAGTGTTGTATTTCATACTTTTGTTGCTTTTTAATATACATAAATATAATCTTCTGAATTCAGAATATTCATTTCAGTCATGAAGGCACAATTGCAGGTGTGTAGGAGAGAAGACTGGACATTTAGTGAATAAAAATGGAAAACTAATGAATATGTAATGTATTCAGCCGAACTCTTCACCAGAGACACATCATTTATAATCCCCAGTTCTTCAGTTAATACACAATTATAATTAAACCATGTGCATTTGATTTGCATTGTCAATGCACTTTGCCTCATAATGTTTTGGTTTTATCCTGTTTTTCTCAAGTACCAAGTTTTTCAATAATACCAATTTTGCGTTAGTGGGATTGAGTCTGCCTTCATAGAGAGATGTTCTTTGATAGTAACAGAATCCATAAAATACTTTTAAAAAAATTAATGAAGGCATTTGTTAAGCACAGGCTGTTTCATCAGAATGTACCTAGTTTATTTTACAATGGTAAAATTGCCGAGATTTAAAGAGCATTCTGATTGAATCATGAATATTCCAAAGGGGTAGATTAATCTGTGTGAACTACAGAACTCTGCTGAAACTGCTGTTTAACATTCTAAAGTGTGGAATTCATCTTCTTACAGCAGAAAAGAGCTTCCTATAATAAAGATTTTTTATAACAGCAATAAGGCAGCTCAGTGGGGTGTGGTTTTGTGAAATAATCACACTTCTGAGGGATTAGACATTCTGCTTTGTGCTCTACAATCTCCTGAAGTATACGATGGCATGTTCATGCCACCTCCCCCACACAGCTCTGTGGCTCAATGACTCAGTGGGCCCTTCCAAAAATATCTGCCTAGTTAGGGCTATATTCTATTTTTTTTTTTTTTAATTTATTTTTGGGACAGAGAGAGACAGAGCATGAACGGGGGAGGGGCAGAGAGAGAGGGAGACACAGAATCGGAAACAGGCTCCAGGCTCTGAGCCATCAGCCCAGAGCCCGACGCGGGGCTCGAACTCACGGACCGCGAGATCGTGACCTGGCTGAAGTCGGAGGCTTAACCGACTGCGCCACCCAGGCGCCCCAGGGCTATATTCTAAATAAATAGGCTAGCAGATCTATAACATAGTATTAATACTTTACCATATTCTGCATGATTTGATTACATAGCTCTGCACTACAGCTCAGATATAAAACAAAATATAAGTAAAATATATAACCAAAATATAGTTGAATTAAGAAAAGTCATGGTTTAGCATCATGGGCTGTGTACTTGTTGATGTTTAGCTAATAATTACACGAGTCATACCATTATTAGTCTACATTGCTTTTTTCAAGAAGCATTCATTAAGAGTTCAGGCATAAATTTGAATGTTTTATTGTAAAATTAACCCAGACTACATGCTAACATTAAAACACATTCCTTAAAATTATCACAAATTATTACAGGGAGAATATGTCACAGTTAGTGGCTGTTCATTTTGAACTGTAATTTAAAGAATATCTACTTTATTGTCAGTGTTGATGTTTTGAAGAATGATACAGGAGGGTGTATCTTTTAGTTCTCATTGGCAAAGAAAATTGTATTCTGTTGCATATTTCATCTTAGTGTTTAGGCAGAATAATAAGGAAATATATGGTAGAGACCTATAAATGTCAGTTATAAGAAGGGCTTTTTGATTTATAAACACTTCTAGGACTGTGCCAAAATAGTAAGCTTTGTGGGCATAATTCTACATTTTTGACATTACAGAATAAATTTTTTAAAGTTGCTTTGAAATGCTACATAATTGAAAATTCCATTATAAGTAATGTTGCACTCCCTATGTTGTAGAAAATATATGCCTAGTTTAAAGTGTTATTTCAAAAATAATGCCTTTTTTAAACCACAGAGCACTTGTAAGAGATGGATAACATGTTTTTAAGCTAATGGTACAATTAACCAAAGCTTTTGTTTATGTCCAGCCTGAGAGGATTTTTTATGAACTTTCTGGGAAAGAAATCTAATGGTCTCTCATAGGTTTTATTCACAAAATGAAATTTGGCCAATGGATGATGTTTGCCTACAACAGCAAAAGTAATACTAATGAATTTTCTGATCATACTTTTCTTAAGAATATTAACATCGTTATAGTAAATAAGTTTGCAAGTTCCAGTTATGGGAGAGATTCCAACACAATGGAAATATTAACTCTTGCTTAATTCTGTAACCATGTTTTTCAACTCAAATGTGTAAACAGTCACTTGAGGATCCTGTTAAAATGAAGATTCTGAATCTATAGTTCTAAGGAGGAGCCTGAGATTTTGTGTCTCTAAGTGATGACAACATTTTTAGTTCAAGGGCAGCCTTTGAATGGTGCTATGCTATAATCTTCTATCATTCCTCTGACTTGTTTTCTAACGATGCACATGACTGATTTCTTAGATGTTTTGGTAGTTACTATGCACTAAATTGTGTCCTGCCAATATTCAATATGTTGAAGCCCTTTGACTCCAATATGACTGTATTTGGAGATAGGGCCATTACAAAGGCAATCATGGATAAATAAGATCATAAGGGTGGCTCCATGATATGATAAGATTTAGTGTTTTTGTAGAAAGAGATCCCAGAGAGCTGGCTCTCATTCTCTGTCTCTGCCATGGTGGACACAGTGAGTAGCTGGCTATCTGCAAGCCAGGGAGACAGTTCTCTAAACTGAATCAGTTGGCACCTTGATTTTGGACTTCCCAGCCCCCAGAACTGTGAAAAATAAATATTTGTTGTTTAAACCATCCAATCTATGGTGTTTTGTTATTGCAGCCTGAGAATACTAATACAGTTATTATTTTTCTTGTTTGTTTACTTCACTCTCACATGTCACCTGAAGTAAAATTATGCAGATTAGAAGGCTGCATAATCCATACAGAATCAAGTTTTCAACTGTTGCTTCAAACTCTATTCTAACTACTATTCATGCACCAACATCAGAATTAAAGACAAATCATGATGCTTTTCTCATCCTTAACAAAATAATGCCTTTAATTTTCTTTCATTACCATATTAGTCATGTTATTAAAGTAAATATTTGACACAGCCTCCTAACGCCCTAGTTAAGAGAGTTCAAACTTATTAGCTAAAGAGTTCTACTTGGTTGATTTGAGGGCAATAGAGTCTGCCATGTCCCATACTTTGACCAGGTAGAGGGATAGAACCGGAGACTGTAATTGTGGCTCTTTTGCCTCTTCACATATGGCACAACCATCTTGGCCACTCCAATCAGTTGCTTTCTGCCCCTTGCTTTTCTACTCATAGACCAGGTCATCAAACTGTAAGTGTGAGGGAAATAAATTGAGGTACTACCTCAGAGTAAGCTGGAGGGATCTATTAAATAACATAAGAATATCTTATAAAACATGAAAGTGCAAAATGTCAATGGAACAAACTTATTTTGTGAATTAGAAGTTTGCTTAAGTTACCAATGTTGGAAACAGTTAAACTCTTGACTCTTTTGCAGTGTATGTCCAATGTAGTTGACTCTGCTCTCTGAACATTAAATGCATCAATACCTGAACTTAATTAAACATGTATATAGATGGATATTAATATCTAACTCAAACACTTCTTTTAAATTATGGAAATAATTATTATACTCTATCATGGAGTACTTTCTTCTTTTAAAAAAAATCATGTCTATTTCCAGAAAGTTTCAAAAACACCTTTAAAGGGGACATATACAGAATTCACAAAGCAGGGAACTTAAAATGAGGTTATTGAGACCAAATATATTAACCACAATGACTAATTTAGTTGCTGTATTGTCCTCTACTTGGCAAGGTTTATCAGTAGCTTTTTTTTTTCTCCTAGCACTTACTTAAACAAATGTCATTTGGAATGTGAAGCTTCATGGATAGTGTTTTGAAAAGTACAGGAATTATTCACATACAAATATTGCTCATAATAACTTGAAAAAAAAAGTCACAGACATGAGCTTAGCTTGCCCTCCACTCATCTATCTTTATTCAAATATTGAATTTGAATTACGTAAAGGAAAGTGTGCAAAGCATGATTTTCTCCATTTTTTTCCTAGTTAAAATTTCTTGCAGCTTTGCCCTTCACATTCTAAGCTTTTTTCAAGAGTATTTTAAATATGATTCTTTTATTTAAATATGAGTTTATATATCACTTTGAAAAGTCCACATCAAATGGATGAACAAATTACAGAACACATATTTTGTTGAGCTAATGAAGAACAAAAATCTTCCTTTTCCCCTAGTCTCAGTCTTTTTTGAAAATGGGGCAGATGCCCATTTCCTGCAGAGAATTGCAGAACTGGAACACACAGCTGCCAGTTTTGACTCTCTGCCATGTGCAAAACTGCTTTATCCCTTGGGGTGGAGGTTAGAATTCTGATCTATTCTCTATCTTCACTCCACAGAAAATTCCTCCAAAGGGTTACTTGTGCTGGGTATCCAATCCCCCTTATCAGAGAATCAAGTTCTGTGTTGATACAGATTTTATTCTTAATACATTCAAATGGTTTTCCTTTGCTCAATAATGCATATCTTTTGCTTCATTCAATGTAAACAGGGTTATTCTATAGTGAAAAAATTCATTGGGAAGAATTTTTAAACTTATCTCCATGGCCCCTCCTGAATACAGAATGAATAGCTACTTGAAACTTTTAAGGAATAAGTAGCTATTGGCCAAATGTTTAAGAACGTGTTTTTGGTAATAGTTTCCTGGTTATGAAGTTCCTTAATTTAATAAACATCAGGAGATGCATTATCATTATGGAATAAATCATCTGTTAAATTTGCTATTTTCAATGAAACAGTTCCTGAAATATAATCCTTTCTATTTATTTTTAAACCAGAGTACTCTCTGAAAACAAAATCAGCTGCACGATGTCAATCCAGACACTTATTTAAAAAAAAAAAAAAAATTGGAGAATATTTTAAAATCTGAAAAAGTTTTTAAATGCCTTATATCAACCCAGGAACTTTTATTTTAGTAATTCTGTTTTCTAATATTTTAACTTATAAATATCTCTAAGTTGAAATCTGAAGAAGATATCCACACGTGCTTATACAGATATAATAACGTAATATATATTTTGAGTGGCACATGAGATCCAAAAAGAAAAATCTAGTTTAGTGGAAAAACTGTATCAAAGTATGCCTTTCTTTCCTCATCTTATTTTCATTGGACAGTGTTTGCTTTTTATTTTGCTACTAACAGCTGGGCTACACAAATGAAACAGAGCTAAAAAGATTATTTGGGTTCTTGTATTCAGAGAATGCCAATATGGTGTCTCAGGGAGGTTGCATTGTTGCCTCTGGAGAATATGGGGTGGGATGTTCCGGTGGTATTTCTTGCCACCTCATCTGTGATTGGCCAGCATTCATGACAGAAGAGAAAACCTCTCTTTGTTTGACTTCCCAGACCAGAAGAATAATACTGATAACACGATTGCAGACAAAAGTCTCGGATTTTCTTTTTTTCAATGCTCACTTGCCTTCATTATGCATGTTAGAGAGTGCTTAGCTTTAATTTGTCTGATTTAGCAGCCTTCCATAAAGGAAGAAAAATACCGATGTCCTTTTGCTACCTAAGATTATCAGGTGTTTTCATACTGGAAAGACACTTCATTTGATCTTTCTTGTCAAAATAAGACTGAAATACATTTTGTTACAGAGGGTAGGAGGTGCAGGATCAAATGCAGTGAAGAGATTTTAAGCCAGTGGCACTAGTCTTGTCTTAGCATTGAAACATCTCTTAAAAAGGAACTATTACAGGAAGAAGTGAAATTTAGCATCAATGTTCAAGACCCATCTACCTCTATATCTAAGAGCCACATAGGAGTGATTTTAAAAATGTGAATAAATTGAAACCAAAAAATGACAAAAATTTGACATTTTTAGAATACTGAGAATGTCCCATAAGAGCTAGAAAAATTAAATAAGTAATTTCCCAAAGATCCTTTATTTTCTTTACTCAGTACAATGCAACATTTATTAATCTCTCACTGTGTTCTAGGCCTGAAGTGGAGTGTTCCATAAACATTATGTGTATATTTTATTCCCTGACCCTGCAGAGCTCAGATTTGAACAACGTACACATGCAAAGAATAACAGTCACACAACAGAATGCAGGTTTTGTGGGCAACATGAAGAAAGAATTATCACACGCAAGAACTAAGAATAAATTTATGTATTAATTCTATCAAAGAGGAAGGTACCAGAGAAATCTTCAGAAAGGAAGCAAACCCAAAGTATTTCATCAGAAAATGTATGGAGAAGACAGTGGGGGTTAAACAAAGGCAAAGAGGCATTTGGCCAGAATGCTAGGTGCTAGTGTGGGGTTTTGGTGGAGAAGAGGTGTTATAGAGGAGGGGAAGTGGCTTCAATGATATGTTTGTCAAAATTGGCTAGGGCTAGATTTTGAAAAGACTTGAATATTAGAATAGGGAGTTTGGACTTTATAAGGCCCTTGGAAACAAGGCTCTTGAGAGAAAGTTTTTTAGGAGGAGAATAACACATTCAAATTTGTGTTTTAGAAAGATAACTGTGTAGGTGGAGACTTGAATGGATACAAGAAAGATCAGAGGTAGCCAATACATTACCAGATAAGAGATAATGTATGAGCTGAGGGCACCTGGGTGGCTCAATTAAATGTCTGACTTCAGCTCAGGTCATGATCTCCTGGTTTGTGAGTTTGAGCACCATGTTGGGCTCTGTGCTGACAGCTCAGAGCCTGGAGCCTGCTTCAGATTCTCTATCTCTCTCTCTCTCTTTCTCTCTCTTCTCTCTCTCTGTCCCTCCCCCACTCACACTCTCTCTTTCTCAAAAATAAATAAACATTAAAAAAATTAAAAATAAAGAAATAAAAGAGGATAATGGCTGAGCTAAGGCAATGGCTATGTTATTGAGCAGGACATAATGAATTTGAGCATTACTCAGGGTTTATTCTATTGACAGAGAAATTATGAGGCACTGAAATGTAAGCAAAAGTGTTTATTACATGTCTTAGAATTGCAATTTTGGGAGCACAAATTTGGGTAGAAACTCAAAAAATGTACTGTCAAGGGAAGAAACAAATGTGGAAATAACCATGGATTACAGAAGTTGTTTTTCAATTATTCTGATTGGAGAGTAAACTTGAATTTATAATTCATTTGCTTACTTAGGTCATCTCATCGGTTTTTAGAAAAAAAACACATTTTTCACAATCCTCAGAAAGCCTTTCTCAGCTGTCTCCAGCACTTTGGCTTCTGCTTGGTGTCAATAAAGTTTCAGCAGCTCAACAAAATGGAGCAGTGAAGACAAGGTGGAGTCAATTTGGTTTTCTGGTCAGCAAGGCAGGTAGCCTTTCCTCCACAATTTCAAATATCGCTGGTCCAGAGTGATACACCTTGAAAGATTTGGAAAATTACTAGGTATGGGAAAAATCCAATTTTATATATAGTCCATATAAAGCACTTACTATATACTATTTACTCTTCCTTAGTAACTTCATAAATATTGACTCATTTAATTCTTAAACAAAAACTTTATGAGGTAGGCATATCCTCCTCCCCATTTTGTAGATAAGAAACATCTTGCCTAGTTAGGGTCCTGCATTAAAAAGAGACAGAGCTGGGATGGGAACCAGTTGGCTGTAAGCTACTGGGCCTGCAGCCTTCCTATTAAAACCTCTTTGGCCAAGGGGACTTCCAGTTCTAATTAGCATATTAATGCATCTGAATAGACTTAAAGATTTAAAAAAAGAACTTTGTTAATCTTGTCATTTCCTAAGTACATTTGTTCCAGAGAAACTTTTTTTTTCCCCCCACTTCTTAAAATTCCATAGAACTAATGCCCCTTAAAACTCAGTTTAGGAAATCATAGGAAAAAAGAAATGATTCCAAAGTAGAAGCAATGCATGTTGGTAACCAACACTCAATTAATTATTCTATTTTAAATTAATTGTTTTATTATAATGTTATTATGTCTACACAGTTATGGATTATACAGACATTTGATTATATTAATGTCTATATTCTTCATATTATTTCAATAAAGAAGAGAGAGTTGTTTCATTATAAAAAAGAAATTCAAAAGAAAAAAGAAAGATAAGGCACAAAAGAGAAAAACAAAGCAGAACGAACAAATAAACAAAACACCCAACAAGCTTTCTTCTAGATCTAAGTCGTCAGTGAAGCTGAAGTTTTATAAGAACTTCCATAACCTCCAGGATTGCTCTTGGACTTGCTATGAATCCTGTGCCATTTTTCCTGGCTTTCTTTACGCTTCGTTCTTACCTATTTAAGCATCATTCTGAACCTGGAAGTGGATGGCACTACTTGTGAATAATCAGGATTAGTGTTTCCTTGAGGATGGAAGAAGGAAGAGATAAAGTGTATATGTGTGTGTGTGTGTGTTCATATTATATATATATATATATATATATATACCTGCTTTATTTATCCATCTGTTGATGAACACTTGGGTTGCTTCTATATATCTTGGCTATTGTAAATAATGCTGCAATAAACATGGGGGTGTAATTCTTTTCAAATTACTGTTTTCATTGTCTTTGGGTAAATACCCAAAGTGGAATTGTCTGGTACTTCTATTTTTAATGTTTTGAGAAAACGCCATACTGTTTTCAATTGTGGCTGTACCAATTTACAGCCCTGTCAATAGAGCACAAGTGTTGCCTTTTCTCCACATCCCCACTAATTCTTGTTATTTCTTGCCTTTTTGATACTAGCCATTCTGACTGGTATTGGTGATCTCACTGTTCTTTTGATTTGCATTTGCCTGATGATTAGTGATGTTGAGCTTTTTTATTTTTTCTGTACTAAGCTCTTTACATGCATAGCCATGTGTAATTTCACATCAACTCTGTGAGGTAGGCCCTATTATAATCTCCACTGAAAAGGTGAATAAACTGAATAGAAAGTTAGTAACTATCCCAAGATTTCATCTTGCAGGGAATAGAATTAGGATTATAATTCGGATAGTCTGACACCAGAGTGCAGGTTCTTAACCACTCCACCATGTACTGCCAGCATATAATACAGGTAATAGTGAAGGCAGAGGAAAGGGTGTCACCTAAAAGTTTGTAGAAGTGCTTACATCTAACCTAGCACAGTGTAGTGAATGTACTTGTCTGTTTATTAACCTGTCTCTTCCACTATTCTGGTGGCTCCACCAGAGCAGATACTGTGTAATTTTACTGTTGTGACTGTGTGACCACCTAACACAGTTCTTGATGCACAGAAGATTTTATGGATGGTCCTTGAATGAATCAATAAATGATTGAATGTAGAAAGCCATGAGCTTCTATGTGTTAGTTGTTAGTTCTAAAGGGCTTTAACTTAATTGTATTAAATTAACCTCTTGGGTTGTATAAGCCCTCGAGGAGCTGCCTTCTTCATTCCAACTGCCTAACAGTACCTTTGTTCCATATCCAGGTGTCTAATTCCTACAGCAGTGGGGCGAGTTTTTCCAGTGTCTCCCCCAGCCTGCCTACCCCTTGGAGAACTTCAATTTCCCACCCACTGTAATGCTTCATGATATATTCTCACAATGTCATCACAGTTAAATCTCATAGCAACTCTATGCAGTAGACAGAGTATTTTTATTTCTTTCTAGAACTCAGAGAAGAGATTTCAGTAAGTAGCAGAATAGCAAATCCATTTCTCCTGTAACTCCCTAACTTTCCTGAATAAGTCTGCAATTACCCCATAGCATACCCTGTGGTGAACTGCTATCAAGCATGCCTGCCACAACAAATGAGTCATGAAGAAACATGTGATAGTGTGCATGAAACATTTCCCACAATGCAGGGGTTTTAAAGGAACTCCTTTTCTAAAATTAGATGGTACAATTGCACCAGGTTATAGCTTATACTTATCATTAATATACAAATGAGTCATACAACTGATTTTGCACTGAAACTATTCTTCCCAAGAAAGAAGGGTGAAACAGTAGAACTATATTTGAACACATATCAAACGAATGTTAAGTTTCAGAGGCAACAGAGTATGGTGATTAACAGCACAGACTCTGAACCTAGAAGGGCTGGTTCAAATTCTGGTTCTGCCACATATTAGTCTATGGTCTTGCTTGCTTAACCTCTCTGGGCCTTAGTTTTTTTGTTTGTTTGTTTTGTTTTGTTTTTATATATATAAAAAGTGATGGTATCAGTATATATCACAGAGGCTTCCTGAGAGGATTAAATAAGGTAACTTAAATCTATAATGCCAACCACATCGTAGGCATTCTGAAAATGTACCTATCAATATTTTTTTGCCTATAGTGTACATTTATACAAGGCTTTGGGGGGGAAAGGAATAACTAGATAAAAATAGTGGATCTTTCATCTCCTGCTCTCCAAGTTTACAATAAAATTTTTTAAAAATGTGCACAAAGTCATGGAGAGTTCTCACTGACAGATTTTATCCTGGTGAAGATGTTAAACGGCCTTATTTGCTTTCTCCTAATTGAGTACTTCTAACAAGCTTGATCAGCTTTCCCTCTCCTCCCCACCCCCCCCCCCCCCTTTGTAGTAGTTAAAAAAAAAATCCTTCTCCCTTAACTGCTTTAACATTTAACAGTCACCAGGAGAAACTGTTCCATCATGATGTCTTCCGAGTTAGCGGACTGGAAAAAATTCAGCTCGTTTAATCATATGGCATCAGGCAGTGCTGAAAATGCAATTTGTTGTGAAATTTGTTTTTGCATTTGCTATTAGAAGCCAAGTGTTCAGCTCTTTTGCAGCTCTCCACTGGACCTTATCGGGGAACATACTAGCTGGAGGGCATTCATGGCACCAATCACTCAGAAGGAAACCCAACAGCTGTGGTTTTGACAGCTGGAGCAGGCCTGATGTCCATCAACAAATATCCAGGATACCTTGCGCTTCTCCTTAGCTATAGGAGGAAGGCAACACTCCACTGATTTAGGAGTGAGAGCTCTTTCAGGGTTGCCATTTTATCTGCAGGCTGGTAAGCCCTGGGATTGGTTTAAATGTATCTGTCACACATTTGCCATGTGTATTCTGTCACACATGTGTATTCTGTCACACATTTTCCATGATTCTTTTTATAAAAATAGGGAAAGATGAATATGTTCCAAGAAAGTGACTAGGTCTTTAGCAAATAAAAGTACAAACAAAACTATACCTATTCAAAGAATAGTGCTAAACAAGGAAGAAGCATTGCTATAGAAAAGGGAAAGGAAACTCTTGGGCTTTGTTGCATTTTTCCTACTTGCACATTGTGTTATATATGTTTGTATATTCAATCATAAAATATGCTATGAGGGTGCTTTGGTGGCTCAGTCAGGTAAGCGTCTGACTTCAGCTTAGGTTATGATCTCAAATTTCATGAGTTCAAGCCCCACATCGGGCTCTACACTGTCAAGTATTCTCTCTCTCAGTCTCTGTGCTCCTCCCCCACTTGCTTTTACTCTCTCTCTTTCAAAATAAATAAAAATAAACTTAAAAAAAATATATGCTACAAAAAGAGTAATGATCAGTTCTCCCTTAGTGTCTTCTAGCCTAGCATGTTGCTTTCGTTTACCTGTCTTGCTTGAAAATGCACCTATATTCTTTAACGTTAGGGACACTCTGTTGGAATATAAATGTGCCTTTTATCATAATTCACAATTCATAATATATTTGAATACAGAGGTACTAAAATTTATACAGTTACAACATGTTTTTAGTAAATACAGTTGAATCCCCCAAATCATTTGTACCTAATTAATGGTGCTACCTTAAAATATAAAAGGAAAATAGCAGCTTTTGGTGTTCCAAGTGAGGTTTTAAATTCAATGAATAAGTTTAATTAAAAATAATTCATTTAGGGGCGCCTGGGTGGCGCAGTCGGTTAAGCGTCCGACTTCAGCCAGGTCACGATCTCGCGGTCCGTGAGTTCGAGCCCCGCGTCAGGCTCTGGGCTGATGGCTCGGAGCCTGGAGCCTGTTTCCGATTCTGTGTCTCCCTCTCTCTCTCTGCCCCTCCCCCGTTCATGCTATGTCTCTCTCTGTCCCAAAAATAAATAAAAAGTTGAAAAAAAAATTTAAAAAAAAATAATTCATTTAATTTAGTGAAGAGTAGTTTCAAATACCCTAACTCTGCACAATTAATAGCACAGCACTGTGCTCTAGGTTAACTTTTGTCCATATCGCTTCTTCAAAACGGGGCACTCTTCCCTGTTGCCTCAAAAGCACTCAGTTTCTCCAAGTCCCCCCACAGCCCTGTTTCTTAATGATACCTAAAGTATTTACTGTTTTTAGTTAAAGAGTTCTGCTAAAGAGAAAGTCAATCCCCTGTAATAAGATCTCTACCCAAACCTGAAACTACTGCATACAGTAGGTTATGGTTTATTAAACCCTCTTGAGAAAGTAAGTTTTTGAACATTCACTTAAGAGTGTGTCTTGGGACTTTGCGTGCATTATTGAAACTTTATTTAATATATAGTAGTGTTCGCACCTGGGTGGCTCAGTCGGTTAAGCATCTGACTTTGACTCAGGTCATATTCTCACAATTCGTGAGTTTGAGCCCCACATCAGGCTCTGCTCTGACATCAGAACCTCCTGTCTCCCTCTCTCTCTGCCCCTACCCTGCTCACTCTCACTCACTCTCTCTCTCTCAAAAATGAATAAATATTTGAAAAATACATAGTAGTGTTACAGTAATTATTTTAAACTGACCTAAAGAGATAGGTCACGGTCACACAAGTTAGAGCCTGTGGAATCTTACAGCTCATTCCGCTAATCTCTCATTTCACAGGCAAGAACTCCAAGCCAAAGGAGGTGAAGTGACTCACATGCAGTCACATCATGCAGACGGAAAGCCAGGTCTAACCCTTGCTCCACTGTTATTTTTACCACACACTCCCTAAAAGCAAAATAAAAACGATCTCAGAATGTAAGGGTTAAAATATTGTGTCACACAGGAGTGACGCACCAACTGCTTTCTCAGGAGGGTTGATTTTGAGTCCAATAATTCATATGTGTGTCAGTTTCTCAACTAGTAGTTCAGTCATGCTCATTAAGTCTGAGAGTGGCCGTGGCTACGTTTACAACATAATTCTATCTTAACCTGCCAAGATTTCTTGTTCTCTCTTACATTTTTCTCCCAACTTTCTATTGATTGGCCATGTAGTGTATTTTTTAAGTGGAATGAGAAAGCAAGCAGGTAAAACGTATTTGCTTTGCAACTCAATTGATTTGGCTCAAGTACTTTTGCAGGAATATACCATCAATAGATTTAAAATCACACATTGTATACAGGCAGACTAAACTATGTAAAATGTAAAGAGTAGCTAAAAATAAAGTAAGAACTAGCATGATATAGCTGTTTCAGTATAGGGAATAATCACAAATAAGCCTAGGGTTAGCAGGGGAAATTTCATATGTGTTAGTGATATTACTGTTATATTCTTTAGTCTTTGACAATAGTCTTACAGCAATTATAATTTTTTTTCCTCCTGCAAATATGCTAATAGAATATTCTGGACTATAAAAGCGCTGGTAAGAACATAAAAATTACCAAATGATTATAAATGTCATTAAAGTACAAAAAGCTTTATCCCTGTCAGTGGTGTATATTGCCCTTCTTACTTAAAACAGCAAAATAATTATTCTGTATTTTGGCAGAACCCAACTTTAGTGCTGTTATTTTCATAAAGAATCAGAATTGAGAGGTGCCTAGGTGGCTCAGTCTGTTAGGTGTCCAACTTGAGCTCAGGTCATGATCTCATGGTTCGTGGGTTCTAGCTCATGTCAGTCTCTGTGCTGACAGCTCAGAGCCTGAAGCCTGCTTCAGATTCTGTGTCTCCCTCTCTCTCTGCCCCTCCCCCATTCATGAATGCTCTCTCTCTAAAAAATAAATAAACGTTAAGAATTAAAAAAAAAAAAGAATCAGAATTGACTGGTATATTCAAGAAACAAAAAACGTTTGCTTCTAAAAGTGTATGGTTCACTAAGCTTCAGAAGACAGCATAGAACATTAGAAAGAGCAGGTATTAAAATTTTATAGAACTGGCTTCAAATTCTGGCTGCAAAACTTAAATAGTTGTGTAACCTATTGGAAGTAACTTAGCCTGTCTAGGAATAAGTTTCTTTATTTTAAAAATCAAATAATTATACCTACTTTCTAGGGTAGTTGTAAGGATTAAATTAGATAGATAATATATATAAAATACAGCAAAGAACCTTTGACAAAGTAAGTACCAACAAAATTATTATTATTCTACAAAACATACTACATGTAATTATTAAGCATCTAATTAAGACTCTCTGATACATGTAAAAAATTCTGTAGTTTAAAGACCTTATAGTTCAACTTCTTAATATTGCTGATTAGGAAACGTAGCCCCAGAGAATTTAAATGATTTTGTAGTGCCAGTTTCAGAGTAATTTTAGGGATTATTAAATTTAATTTAGTTTTATAATTACATAAAATGTTTACATAGTTTCAAAGTAAAAAATAAAACAAACAGGTAAATAAAAGGGACAGATTGAACTTTTATCCTATTTCCTCTATGAATTAAAACATAAAAATAAGTCTTAATTTCAATTTCTACTCCCTCTTCCCTTTCTTCTCTACCCTATCTTTCTCCATTGGAACTTAAAGAAAAAACTGATTTATAGTTTGTCTTCTCAGTTTAAAAAAACAAGTAGATATCTTCATGTAATGTTAACTTTCTTAGATAAATAATGGCACTGTGTACTAGTCTTTTCCTCTCCTTTTCTTTCAACAACAGAACATGAAGTTTTCTCCATAGCAGTTCATAGAAATATGCCTCATCCTTTTTCTGTTACATGGCTTTCTGTAATACGGATATGCCATAATTTTTATTCACTCAATCTCCTACTGATGAACATTTGAGTTGTTTCAAGTTGTTTTTATTATTACAAATAGTCTTAAATAAATACCTTTGTGTATATATTGTTGGGTGTGTTTGTGGTAGATTTCTAGAATTGGGATTTCTGGGTCATTTTGGCTAGATATTCCCAAATTTTCCTCTGTAGTAGTTGTACCATTTCACATTTCTACCAGCAGTGTAACAAAGAGCATGTTTCTCCACAAAGCAAATCTTCACAAAGCTTTACCAACATTATATGTTGCCACATCTTTGGATTTTTTGTCAATCTAATAGCTTTGGTTTACATTTTCCTTACTATGAACAAGATTGAGCATGTTTGCATAGGACAAGGAACCATTGCATTTTTTTTTTAACCATCTAATTCTCTAACCTATTTTTCTATAGGATGGCTGATAATTTTTTTTCTAATTTTAGGAGCTTTTTGTATTGTATTGTATTGTATTGTATTGTATTTATTTATTTATTTATTGACACAGAAAGAGAGTATTCATGACCAGAGGAAGGTCAGAGGGAGAGGGAGAGAGACAATCTCAACCAGGCTCCATGCCCAGCACAGAGCCTGACACGGGGCTCCCTCTCACGACTGTGAGATCATTGTGAGATCATGACCTGAGTTGAAGTCAAGAGTCTGACGCTTACTCCAGTGAGCCACCCAGGAGCCCCAGGAGCTTTATGTATTTTAGGGAAATACAATCTATTTACTGGCACCTCCCAAATTAATATCACCAGCCCTGTCTTCTACATGGAATTAGAGACTCATATGTCCAACTATCTCCTCCATTTCTCCACCTGGTTTTCTATTAAGATTTAAAATTTAACAACTTCAAATAGAACTCTTGAATCCTCATGCCGCATGAGTTCTTGCCTCCTGTCATCCCCGACTCCTTCATTCCAAGTTTTCCAGGGCAAAATGTTACAGCATCCTTGCCTCTCCTCTTTTTTTTTTTTTTTTTTTCAGTTAGCTCATTGACTCTGTCAGTAATTCCTATTGGTTCCAGTTTCAGAGTATATTTAGAATCTTACTACTTCTCTTCAAATCCATTACTCTAACTCCTATGTGAGCCACTATTATCTCTCTCTGGATTATTGCAGTAGCCTCCTAGCCAATCTCCCTTGCCTCTCCTATGCTCACTCCAGTATTATAGCCAGAGTGTTCTTTTGGGGATATGTGAGATCATGTCATATCTCTGCTCACAAGTCTCCAATGTGTCCCCATCATAAAATCCACAGTCCTTTTTATGCTCTATAAAGATATAGGTTATCTGGCCCACCATCCTCCATCACTATTTCTCTGACTTTAGCTCCCACTACCTTTCCTAGCATAAAGTCATCTCTAACAACATCGATTTCCTATTATTATTTGAACAAACTCATCTCAAGTCTTCTAATTTGCTAACCCATATATCTGGGATGCTCTTCCCCTAGATATCTCTGTGGCTCACTTGCTCATCTTCCAATTGCTTTTTTTTTTTTTTTAGTTGGTTTATTTATTTTAAGGTGAGAGGGGAAGAAAGAAAGGGAGAGAGAGAATCCCAAGCAGGTTCTTTGCTGTCAGTGCAGAGCCCAGTGAGGAACTCAAGTCTCATGAACCATGAGATCATGACCTGAAATGAAATCAAGAGACAGATTCTTAACTGACTGAGCGACCCAGGCACCCCTCTAATTCGTGCTTATCATGCACCACATCACTAAGACCCTCCATGAAAGCAGAGGTTTTAATAAGCTCACTCTCTACCACACTCAGTACACCCCTTTATCATGCTCTTCCCTAGAGGTACTTAGGACCAACTGACATAATGATGTATTTGCCATGTTGATTGTTTGCTTCCCCAATAGAATAGCCATGAGGATGTGAAGTTGTCTTGTTTAATGCTGTATCTTGAGACTTCTAGAACCATGTTTGGCATAGAGTAAGGACTCTGTAAGTTTTTTGTACATGAGTGAATGGATGAATAAAAGAATGGATTAATACAAAGTTTTATTTTATTGACCTTGCAATTACATCAGACAGAAATATCTGTGAGCCAGTATAATGACAAAAACAAAGTCCACAAGAAAGGCATTAAAATGCATACTTGGTGGTAGGAAAACGCTGGTCCATGTCACCTCAGAAAATGTAAAGAAAAGAAAAGTCTCTTGATGCTTTGTTTTATAGGTTTCTGTGCAACAATAATTTATGCAGAATCTGAATTTTCTGACACTTTCATGGGAATTACTGTTATTACTATTTAGAAGTAATTAAGCCTGAATCCTGAGGAATGCATAGCCAAGTATTTATAATTAAATACTTGATTCCTGCCTATCAAGAATATGAAATGGAAGTCAGGGTATAGTTCAATGTGAACTGGTAAAATGTCTGGTTCATATTTACAGTATTTTGTGATTACCCAAAAGGCACCAGTTTGGGTTGTCTGATTTAAATATGTTTATTTAATGTTCTAACATGAATACAAAACTTGATTGGAATTCATTTGGAAACAAGAATTCTTTCTACCTGCTGTTCCTCAGTTAAGAGAAGATTGAAATTCAATTCAGGAAGACACTCTTTTTTCTTTAAGAAGTGATTTATAATTTCACTGGTTCTAATTTACTGTAAGCAAAGCATCAGATTAGTAATGTGTTTAATATGAGTTATTAAGTTCCCATTAGACTAAATTACCACCCCTAGAGATCTACAAAACTACTGTGAATTAATTTGCATTCTTCAGTAGCCACACACTTCACCTTTTCTTAAATACCACGGATACTTTAGGATATATATCCTAACATGGTATTCCAAGAACAGTAAGCCATCTTATGAACTCTGAAATTCTTAGGTCTATAAATTGTTTTATAATAATAACAAATTATTATATTAATAATATAATAATGTAATGATTATATTATTATTATTAAATTTAGGAACAGTTCTTGAAGATTTCTTTTGATTGTTTTTATACATATTAGCAATTTCCAGGTAGTTCACATCTAAATCCATTTTCACTAAGCTACAAATGAACAAAATCATATAGACTATTTATATTCTTTCCAATGGCATTCAATCCTGTCAATTTAAAACCACCTACAAATTGACTGTTTTAATATTTAGTTGTAAATATTTTACATAAACATACATAATCTAAAAATTGCATCTGTGAATCTTATAAAAATTGAGCCAGAATTATGCACAGTTAACCTACTCTATAGTTGAAAACAAGGGGCTTGTGAGTGTTGCCTATGGAATTTGAGAGCACGGTAATGTTTAGAGGTAAGGAGTAATTTTTAAAATGACTAAATGAGGCTTTCTCAAAAATGAGTGGATTAAACTAGCTGAATTGGACTTCTTAAAATACCAGATTAACATCATCAATAAATGTATTTAACTTGATTTTATGGTGATAATAAAAGTACTCTAAAGAAGGTGAAAACTAACTGATAAACTGTTTATAAACAGACATGTTTGCAGTGAAAAATGTGGTCACTGGAAGCATCAGACATATTAACTAATGAAACAAGACCTGTGCATATTTACTCACCACATTTTTGCAAAGCAGATTTACTAACTCAATCCCCAAAGCTAAAGAAGGTATCAGGCTGGATTAGAAATCAGGAGTCCCTACTGAACTCACATGATGGACTCGCATCTGTTCCCTGGTGTATGGAATTAATTTTAGCAGTAATGTAACCAGTATTAGTCCGAGTTGACCCAGAAAGGCACTGGATCACAGGGCAAAATCTCAGTGTTCCCAATTTAATCTGATCCCCAAATCAGAGACATATCGTCACACTCTTTATCCACATTGTAACTAGTAAGATTTCAGGAAGCAGAGACATCTAAGTTCTATGGCTTCATTTTCTTCTTCCAATCCTTCTTATATGCTACTGCCAAATTAATCTTTCTAGAGCACTTCTGTAAACAGTCATTTTTCTGTGTAAAAATTTCAATATATCCAAAGACCTTTTTTTTCTGTTAAAGCACATGTTGTTTGTCGGAGTCTATAAAAATACCTGCTTGATGCATCAGAAACTGGAAAAAACATGTAAAAAAGAAAATTTAAATTACCTATAATCCAAATTGAGTTTTAGAGTAATATGACTATGACAGAGATGGAGAGAATGGATTAAAAAGAGGAAAATTTGGAGGCAGGAAAAATGGTTGGAGGGCCATTTTGCAGTAGCCCAGGAAAGATGTAATAAGAACATGAACTGTAGCAGTGAGATTGAGAGTGTGAGATTAAAATGATATTTAAGAGACAGAAGTAATGACTTGCAGAAGGATAGGAAAAAATAATTTCAAGTTTCCTAATTGGAAAGAATTGATTAATGATGACGTGAAAAAAAGACACATTGAGATTCTCTTGGGATGTATAGTAAATCATGATTAGAAAATGTGTGGGTTTCAATGCATCGTGTTTTAGCATGGAATAAAATCCAAGTTTCACCATATGCAAGCTGTGTGACCCTGACTGCATGATCTAGTCTCTCTGAGTTTCACATAAAAGGGGAAAATATATCTGATTTTTCAGAATTGTTTTGAAGTTTAAACTGTGAGTATCTAAAGTGTCCCAACGGTACCTAGTACATAGTATTTGCTCAGTAAATCACAGTTATTTAGTAAGATTATTGTTTCTACACTGAGATGGCAAATAGGCAGCTTCAAATACATGCCTAAGACTTAAGATTGGATGAAAATAGGAGACGTGAAAATCATTGCTGATACAATAAGAGGATGTGAGATAATTCAGGAATTGGAAGAAAATATGTCTAGGACAGTACCCTGCAGAAATATCAACATCTAAGGGGTGGACTAAAGGAAGATCAGCAAAGGACTCTTAATTAAATGAAAGTATGAAAGCCAAGTTTCAAAGGTCAAGAGCAGAATAGCCAAAAAATTATCTTCACATGTGCAATTGTGTTCTGTGCTAATTGTGCACCTCCTCCTCAGGTCATGATTTGTGCAACAATTCAGAATATCACTTGATAGGAGCATATTTTCTCAATAGAAATGCCTGTCATGCTAATTCAATTCACAACTTTAAGACGGAAGTCTCAACACAACAACTAGTAGTATACCTCTATGCCCTCCCAATTACAGAAGATCCTGATGAAAGAGGAAACTATTGATTCAACTTGCACCTGATATGATATGGCTTCCTCAAAGTCCGTACTTAGTAACTTGTGGCAGTTTGCTTTGGGATATTTTGTGTAACTTTCAATTTGACCCAACAATAGAAGACTGAAGAACAGCTATCAAGGACAGGTTTAATGTCTTGTACTGAATCTGGAAGATGTTCAGAGGAAAATGGAAAACTGTTAAATACATAGGGATGTTAAAGGGAAGTATGTGGTTAATTTGTAACCAGCTTGTAACTAATTTGTAACCAGCTTTTGACTAATCTGTAGAAAGATAAGAGAGCCACAGAATCCGAACATAGTAGGAATTTATAAAGTGAAGAGATTCCACCAACATTAATTAACATTGCTGGAAAACTGTCTAGGATTTTCTAACACTGGTCTCTTCTCAAGCATGTTCTCCGTATCTGCATGTTCTACACAATGCACTATTTAAAATCCATCCAAATGGCATATTTTCTATGAAGTCGTTTTGATCTTTCCATTGCAAATCAACACCTCTTGCACCAGACTTCAGCAAAAAATTGTATACACCTCTCAGTGTATTCAACAAGTTCTGCTTTTTGTGATCATTAGTGTTTCCTAAGCAAAAATGTCCTTGAGGGTAAAGACTATGCATATGGTTGTATTTTTGCTGTGCACCATAGCTCCTACTTGTGTGTTTTTTTACACAGCCAGTGATGAGTAAGCATGTAGTGTCCACCATTAACATAATTTAATGACTGTGTTACGATTATCACTTCAAAATTGCTCCTCCATCCCAACCAGTTTATTCATATTAAATCAATCAGGACAATTTTGTATAGTCTTTTTTCAATCAATAGACTGTAACCTTCACTTTTTAAATGCATTCATTTCTAACATCATAAGGCATTTATTAATAAAAATGTTTCATTGGAAATAATTTTTTACAAGTCTCTTAGAGGAATTCAATGTTTGGGTTTAATAATCTTACAAAAAATCAACGCTTTTTTGTTTTTTAATCACAAAGTCTCCATTATTGTATTCTATTCACAATTGGGTTTTCTGCCCAACTTTATTATTTAAAAATATAATAGTTAATACTTTCATTGTCATTAAGAACACTGATCAAACTAAACATGGACTCAATAAAGTTAATGATTTCAGAAATTTGCTACACTCACTCTTACCAAATATAAGTTACCTATACAAATATACTCCTTGCTTTTATTCAATATGGTAAAAATAGGAAGGACTTTGACACCAAAATGCAAATACAACAGTTTACTTCCATTTCCTATCTTCATATTTCAATCCACTCAGTGAGGCATTGCTTTTTAGTGCTTCCTATTTTCAACATTTATTTCAGTTTTCTTCCTGCTCCTGACATATGTGTGGTAGAATCTGACAATTTTATACACTGCTTACAAAAGGAAAAGAATGCTTTTCTGAAGATGTCATTGTTTGTAGTTAAATAAACCACTTTTCATGATAAAAATTTTCTTGTATTTATTCAGAGGATTCCATTCTTTTCCCTTATGACTTGATAATGGTCCTGCTATTCTAACCCTTCAGTAAAACCATGTTTAGTATACAATTTGAGATATTTGCAGCATACACTGTTCTTCATATAAAAAGAGATTAGCTTTTTAATAATAGCTTCCTTTGAATTAGGAAAGAATTGCTACAATAGAGAGGGAAACACATGGGGAAATGTAATCAATGATGGTTTTGTATAGGCATTAACAATTTCTTTGTTCTGAAGGTTTTTGCAATTTTTGGTTTTAGAAGGAAAAAGGAACTGCCATCACCATCCAGCCATTATTTCATTCACTGTAAAAGCACTGATGATTATCTATGCTATTTCTTCCTACCTTTTAAAGAATGCATTTTTAGCAGACCTCTAGCAACCAGGGAGGGATATCTTCTATAGAGATTTACAATTGCTTTGCTCAATGGTATAATGAAAAAAAAAAAAAATCATGAAATCTGCAACTGGGCAGTGTTGTTTAGAATATTGTGTTACCTGAGGCAAATTACTTCACTCTCTGAGCCTTTGGTTTTCCTATGTGTAAAGTGAGGGGATTGTAAAGTTAAATGAGATTACGTATGTAAAATATCAACTAATGCCTTGCTCATAAATGGATCTAACAAAGGCAAACTACCTTTATTCTTAGAGATTTAGTAGTTGCTTGATCCAGATAAAAAGGGAAAGCACTCATTTTGGAAATATTGAAAGATGCTACAAATAAAGTGGATCATATCCACACTGGATTAAGTGATAAGGAAATATTTTGACTTGTTTAGTGACATGTATACATATATGCATATACACACACAGACATGTATATGTTTAGATAAATATGTGTAGGTATGTTTGTGTGCATAGTTTAACATCTGTTTTAATAAAACCATTTTTGAAACCTTAATTTACATTTTAACCTACTTTACCTTTTCTTAAGAAACTGATCTATATAAGGGTGCCTGGGTGGCTCAGTCAGTTGAGCGTCTGACTTCAGCTCAGGTCATGATCTCACGGTCCGGTCCATGAGTCCATCCCTTGTCGGGCTCGAACTCAGGAACCGCGACCTGAGTTGAAGTTGGATGCTTAACTGACTGAGCCACTCCGGCGCCCCTTGATCTGCATAGTTTAAATGTTTTGTGGCTCTTTAGTCTTGCATAATTCTGAAATAGTTATATATATATATATATATATATATATATATATTTAACTCATTTATATTCAGCTTTCCAGCAAAGTGATCTGTGGCTAAAATTTTGCTAGATTTAAATTGATCTAGGCCTTGTTTAGTCAGTTCTCATCATTTATATTTTGGTTCTGGCCTTCTTGTCTTTTTTTTTTTTTTTTTAATGTTCATTTATTTTTGAGAGAGAGAGAGAGAGAGTGAGCAGGGGAGGGGCAAAGAGAGGGGGAGACACAGAATCTGAAGCAGGCTCCAGGCTCTGAGCTTTCAGCTCGGAGCCCGATGCAGGGCTTGAACTTGTGAACCACAAGACCATGACCTGAGCCTACATCAGAGGCTTAACTGACTGAGCCACCCAGGGCCCCCTCTGGCCTTCTTGTCTTTATTCCTCTACTTAATATTTTAAAGAAGCATAACACTGCAGGTGATTCTCATAGCATGGGTACACTTTACGGTCTCTGAGTTTTCTAGTGAGAGACCCAGGCATATGACATAACTATACAGAATGGCAATTAGATTAGTGATTTTACTTAAGGTAAACATTAGGTATTTTTCATAAAATAACCATTTCACACAGAACCTGAGATTTTATAATAGATCCCTGAAAAAGGGAATGTGCTTAAAGACCATCTTCCATGTTTTCTGAAATCAATCTCTATGCCAGCAGTAGTACATGCACAGCACACAGTTCCCTTGTGTTTTATATATGTTGCAAGCCTCTAGATAGAACAATCACCTCCTGTTCTTTCTCTTCTTACTTGGAAGGACATTATTATGTCTCTTTTTGTATTTATTGTCAGGGAAGCCCTTCAGGTCTTAACCCACTTTTAGTCTGCACCTTCTGGATAGCACTTGACCTGCTGCCCAACACATACCTTTGGTGCTATATGAATAATTAATCATAGGTTATATCCTCCTTCCATGGCTGAGAAGTTCTCTTAAAAACACCCATGTTGTGATGAATCTGAAATCCAGAGGCCTGATCTTAAAATCAAAGGTCTTCCATGATGGAATACAGATAGGAGCCAATTAAGAAGTTCTATCCATCTACCTCTAGTCATTTGAAGCTATACTGTATATAGTTATCTATCCAGAGGGACAAACTGGATACTTTCCATTAAGATAAGACACTGATTATAGACACTCTCAGCCCAGTGGCATCATAAGGTTTTTGTCCAGTTCATTTTTATTTTAGGACATGTAGAAATTTGAGACTAGTTTAAAACTAACTCCATATGTTTGCATCTGGGCTCATTTCCCTTAGTAACTCTATCCCATTGAAGCACAAAATCTTAGGCATTCCAAGTTAAGTCACTAAAAATATTTATGGGGAAGTTAAAATTCTCAAGACTAACTTTATTCAGAGAAAGAAAAAGCTAAATTGGTATGCTTCCACATCTCATGTGTCTACAAGCAGCTTTGTCTATCCTAAAAGACCTTTAATTTCTAAATGGGTCCATGTTTATAAAATTAATAAAGGAAAGACAAATTAAAAAAAATAAACCTATTTGACAAAGGGCTGCAAACTTCCTATCTTAGAGTTAATTTACAGTGCAGTTTTAAATGAATACATAAGAGTAGGATAGAAGAGTGGACAGACTTTATGTTTCAAGTTTGCTTTGATTTTATGGTATATATTTTTAACACAGTCAATTGCATGTGTGTATTTATAACCTAAAAATTGCCCACTGGAAACTACAGAGGACTGAAGAAATACAAGGCCACAGATCTAAAATAATAAGTCAGCTCAATCAGAAAGAAGAAAAACAAGATTTATAACTAAAAATATAAACAAACCTACATGCTTTAACTCCTTTCTACAAAGTCAGAAATCCCTGTAGTCTTCCCATGTTCTTTCACTGCAGAACATCTAGCTGAAATTATTCTTTTCCTAAATTAGTCCTTGGCCAAGTTTAAGAGATTCTAGTATCGGGAATCTTGATGCTATGGAGTTTCCTCCTCCCCAACTGATAAGAGTGGTGGGCTGAATTTTTCCTAAAACCTATGAAAAAGAAGAATGATAACAAGTAGACATATAAAAAGGAAACATTCATTCATTCAGTAACCATTTAGCATGAGAGGAGTGGAGACAGGATAAGAAAGTTAAATTATAATGAAGATCAGTCGAGTACAGAAGAAAAATTACGACGTGTGGAGAGGGCATGATATGCGGTTAAGTATGTCAGCACACTCCAGCCAAAGACCTGGGAACATACCTTGTATTTGAAAAGTTGAGTTTGTTGCTTGTTGCATGTGGGAGCAAACATACCATGGGGAATTATGGGAAATTTCAGAAAGAGGATGTTAAAATGTATTACAGGATTTGGGCATGTGTTAAGTGCTCTGAAGGAAAGAAGAAGGAAATAGGGCTTTGTTCTTGATTAGATCCTGCCAGAGAGTTAAGTAACTCTACAATTGGCCATCTTAATCTTACACAGAAAGAGGAAAGACCAGACAAGGCTAAAGCTGTAACTAGTAACGAAGCAAGCAGTCTAGTTGCTCATATTAGCTAGAATGGGGGATATTTGGTCATCTTTCAGTTTTGACAACATATATGTTTTTATCTATGTTCAGACATGATTATGGAATAGTTTTTGTCTCGATCCATTGTGGTCAAAGAGTGACTTTATCTGATGTTGATGTTCTATGAAACTGTTTATGTTCAACAGGAGAAATCCAAGACTTTGCTATGAGGACCAGGCCAACAGGTACCAACACCAAGGCCTGAATGATAGTAGCAGACCAGCTCCTACATATCAGGGATTGTTTTTTTTTTCCTTCTTAGCAGGAGGCACATTAAGATCAGGGTAAGAAAAAGTGCAAACAAAAATAGTAAATATTTCTTTATTGAACACATTACATGCCAGCACTATGCTAAACACTTTTGTGCACTACTTAATTTATTCACAACAATCTTATGAATTAATTATTATTTTAATGCACATGCTACCAATAAGGAAAATAAAACTTAGAAAAATAAAGTTACCTGGTTAAAATGGCATAACCTGTAAAAAGTTCGAATTAGAATCTTAGGCTAATGCACTTAATCACTAACTTGATTCAATAAATTCAAGAAGTTTAAAATCACACCATGCATCTTTTCTGACTATAATGCTGTGAAACTAGAAGCCAAACACAAGAAAAATATTTGGAAAGACCACATATACATGGATGTTAAATAATGTGCTACTAAACAATAAATGGGTTAATCAGAAAATCAAAGAAGAAATTAGAAAGTACATGGAACCAATAAAAATGAAAACATAACAGTCCAAACTTTTAGGATTCAGCAAAGGCAATCCTAAGAAGGAAATGTATAGCAATACAAGCCTACCTCAAGAAGCAAGAAAAATATCAACTAACCTTTCACCTAGAGAACCTAGAAGAAAAACAAATGAAGCCTAAAACCAGTAGAAGGAAGAAAATAATAAAGACTAGAGCAGAAATAAACTGTAGAAAAAAAAAAAAACTACAACAAAATACCAATAGAACAGTTCAATGAAACCAGAGTTGGTTCTTTGAAAAAAATCAATAACATTGATAAACCTCTAGCCAGATTTATCAGGAAAAGAAGAGAAAGGACTCAAATAAATAAAATTACAAATAAGAGAGGAGAAATAACAGCCAACACCATGGAAATAGAAATAATGATAAGAGCATATTATGAAAACTAAATGCCAACAAATTGGATATCCTAGAAGAAATGGAGAGATTTCTAGAAACATAAACTACCAAAACCGAAACAGTAAGAAATAGAAAATTTGAACAGACCAGCAACAATATGGAGACATATTTTTCTTTAACCAGACACACTTTTCTTTAACCAGCAAAGAAATTGAATCAACAATCAAAAAACTCCCAACGAACAAAAGTCTAGGACCAGATGGCCTCACAGGCAAATTCTACCAAACACTTAAAGAAGAGTTAAAACCTTTTCTTCAAAAACTATCCCAAAGAATATGAAAGGAAGGAAAACTTCCAAATTCATTCTATGAGGCCAGTATTACCCTGATTCTAAAACCAGATAAAGATACCACTAAAAAAGAGAACTGCATCCCAATATCCCTGATGAATGTAGATGCAAGGATTCTCAACAAAAAATTATCAAATTGAATCCAACAATACATTTAAAAAAATAAAAACATTCACCACAATCATATGGAATTTATTTGACACAAAGAAATGGAAAGACATTCCATGCTCATGGATTGGAAGAACAAATATTGTTAAAATTTCTATACTGACCAAGGCAATCTACACATTTAATGCAATATGTATAAAAAAAACAGCATTTTTCACAGAACTAGAACAAACAGTCATAAAATTTGTATGGAACCCCAAAAGACCCCGAATAGTGAGAGCAATCTCAAAAAAGAAAAGCAAACTTGAAGGTGTCACAATTCCAGACTTCAAGTTATATTACAAAGTTGTAGTAATCAAAACAGTATCATACTGGCACAAAAATAGAAATATAGATCAATGGAACAATACAGAAAAATCCATCCAGAAATAAATACACAATTATTTGGTCAATTAATAAAGTAGGAAGAGTATGCAAATGGAAAAAGTCTCTTGAACAAATATTTTTGGGAAAACTGGATAGCAGAATGCAAAAAAGAATGAAACTAAACCAGTTTCTTACACCATAAACAAATATATATACAAAATAGATTAAGGATCTAAATGTGAGAAGTAAAACCATAAAAATTCTGAAAGAGAGTGTAGGCAGTAATTTCTCTGACATCAGCCACAACATCTTTTAAATATGTCTCCTGAAGCCAGGGAAACAAAAGCAAATATAAATTATTGAGACTACTTCAAAATAAAAAGCTTCTCTACAGCAAAGGAAACAATCGACATACCTAATAGGCAACCTACTGAAGGGGAGAAGATTTTTGCAAATGACATATCTTATAAAGGGTTGGTATCCAAAATATATAAAAAAAAACTGATACAACTCAACACCCAAAAAACAATCCAATTAAAAAATGGGCCAAAGAATGAACAGATATTTCTCCAAAGAGGACTTCCAGACGGCCAACTGACATGTGCAAAGATGTTCATCATTGCTCATCATTAGGGAAATGCAAATCAAAACAACAATGAGATATCACCTTATAACAGTCAGAATGGCTAAAATCAACAACACAAGAAACAACAGGTCATGGTAAAGATGTGGAGAAAAAGGAACACTCGTGCACTGTTAGTGGGAATGCAAACTAGGGGAGCCCCTGTGGAAAACACATGGCATTTCCTCAAAAAGTTAAAAATAAAACTATCCCATGATCCAATAATTGCACCTCTGGGTATTTATTCAAAGAATTCAAAACACTAATTGAAGGGGATAAATGCACCCCTATGTTTATTGCAGAATTATCTACAATAGCCAAGGTATGGATTTACAATCAGCCCAAGTGTCCATTGATTGATGAATGGATACAAAAAAAAAGATGTAGCATGAATAAATATATTGAAATATTATTCATCCATTAAAAAGAATGAAATCTTGCCATTTTCAATGACATGGATGGAGCTAGAGAGTGTAATGCTAAGTTAAATAAGTCAGAGAAAGACAAATACCATATGATTTCACTCATATGTGGAAAATAAGAAACAAGACAAACGTACAAAGGAAATAAAAGAGAGAGGGAGAGAGACAAATTAAGAAATAGACCCTTAATTATAGAGAATAAACTGATGGTTACCAGAGGGGAAGGTAGTAGGGGGATGGGTTAAATAGGTGATGGGGATTAAGGAGTGCACTTGTCATGATAGGCCCTGGGTGATGTATGAAATTGCTTAATGACTATAGTGTACATCTGAAACTAATATAAAACTCTATGTTAATTAACTGGAATTCACATTAAAAACTGAAAAAGCCAAAAGAAAAGATAAGCTTCTCCATTTAAGCCATAAGATATACGAGGGCAAATAATACTGTGGTTTACGTTTATGTTTCCACATCAACAAAGCAGTGACTTGCTACAATGGTCATTAGTAAATATTCAATGATCTGTTCAATGGATAATGGATGAACTGATGGATGGAATCAAAAATTCACACTTGACTAGGATCATGACTATTTAACATAATTTTACCTTGTGTCCCAGGAAGCAGGAATAAACCTTAAATTGTTAGTAATGACAGTTATTCAACTTTTAGGCTGCATATGATTTTTACAATAAACTTAAGAAGTACATGTTCTTAGAGGCATATCATTGTCTTATTTTTCACATAGGAACATGGAAGTTCAGATATGTTAAGTCCTCACCCAAAATCACATTACTAGCAAATGGCCAAACATGGGCTAAACTCTTGGCCTCCCCATCTTTCAGCCCAGTGGACTAGCTCCCAAATTATAGTCTTTTTTTCTTATAATCCCCCCAAATAACTTAGGTAAGAAAAGGCAATTTCAGAATGTTCAAAATGTTTTTCTTATATTTCCTAAATATGAGCATTTATGGAATATCTGCATTTAATTAGTCACGATGAAACTATGGCCTACCTACAACCCTGTTTCCAGCTACTTTTTAGGTAATTGTTCTTTATAGGCTGTAACTATTTTAGTTCTTCAGTACTGTGAAAAATTTGTAGTCCATGTATATTTTTAAAAATTATCTTTTTCTTTTTTTGTCTTTGTTTTTGTTTTGGCATTTAAATATTGTTGATGACCCGGAAAACTGTCTGGCTAAAGACAATGGTACTACAGGCTATTTGAAGGATGTGAATGCTCTATTCAGAAAAAAAAAAAAAAAAAAAAAAATCTTAAGTCATATGAAGAATTGAGGAAAAATAAACCAACATGAAAAATCCCAAAACTCCAAGAGTTCATGTTAATGTCAGCCCACTGAGAAACACTGAAACAGAGACTAACATAATTCTTACATAATCCCCTTGAAACATGCCTTTCCACTGGCTCAGTAAGAATATTGGTCTTCAGTTAGGTTAAACTTGATGTTCTACCAAAAATGGACACTGAGCAAATGAACCAAAGCATCTCCCATCTTGGAAAGGATCAGTTTTGCACTCCATACACAGAATATTCTGATTCACATTACAAAACTGAATTTTAAACTGAACTTCCTTTGTGAATTACTTGAATAATACCATTAAACTGAACTTCAGTGTAAGCTACTTTTCTTTATCTCAGACTTAGGGTAAAGTTTCCATTAACTTTGAGCACTATCACCATGTCAGCCTAATGATTTGATTACTGGATAAATCTGTGTATATGCATGCATGCATATATACACAAATACATATACATAGATACTATATCTAAATTCTATTATCTACTAAGCTTGTGGTACATAGCATTCATGGGTTAAATTGCTCCTTGAGAATATTTTTTAACTCTTTCACTTGGTAGAATGAGAAAACAAAAACTAAAAAAAATTCATTGACTTACTAAAGATATCTATTTGATAAGCTTTAGAACCCACGTTTTGGGATGCCCAGTGAACCATTTTTTAATAATAGGTCACACACACACACACACACACACACACACACACAACACTGGGAGGTACCATGAAAATGCTTTTAGAACCACTGTCCCACTGAGGCTCTGGATCTCAGCCCCCAACCTCAACAAGTGATATCAAACCCATATAAGTCAGTTGGAGGGCTGTTTTCTGCTTGTTTGTCTCTATACATGCTTCTTGTTGTCCGTACTTGATAGAGCAATATTTAAATGTGTATACAAGTTTACAAAACCAGAAATAATTATATGTTATATTGTTTTTTAAAACTAGACTTCAATAACATAATTATTGTTTTTATTATTTTTATATGTGGCTCTCCCCTCTGGATATGATTTTTAAAGATTGTATCTGACCTTGAATAGAGCCAATATTTGTGACCTCAATCCATTACCACAGATATCAGTCATATTTATCAGGCTGTGGATTTTAATTTAGCATAATTTGGCACTATACCAAAAAATAAAAAAATCATAAAAAGCATGAGTTGTTCACTATCATTATTTATTTACCTCTAAAGAAAGGTTTGTCTGTAGTATTTCAGTCAGGCCATATGCCTTTAAATAGACAGGCAAAACAGAGGAATGGAACATTCTGTTGACAGGTAAATGTGAATCAATCTGGTTTCATTCAAAGAAAAATAATCAGGCTCTTTTCAAATAATATAAAATGTAAAATGATTGCCTGTTGGAGAGGAGGGGCCTTATCAGCTTCTCTTCTCAGAGAAGTGATTGCCCTGTTCTAGCTGGAGGAACATACCTGCAGCTTATCTTGTGACTTCTCTGCAGTCTCTGATATATATTAACAGTTGATTTTCTGTAGCTGCTCTTTTTCCCCTTTCTCCCTCCTCTAGTGTAAATTAGTTTCCCCAATCTACATCTAGCCTTCATTTTCTTATCTGTCTTGCAAAAAGGATGATTATTTCATTATTGGTTTTGAAGAGTCTTTCATATTAAGTGGTACAGCTCTGGTTTCAGGCAGACATTTAACAGACTCTCTGTTTGTTTTATTCTTTGTCTCATCATCTTAATCAAAGCCCCGAGACTGAGTCTTTTGTTGTAACAAACAAGAATAAAGGGAAATTATGAATTGTTGCTTCCACAGAAAATGCAGTATTCATCAGGAATTCCTGGTGGGACTGAAACAGGGTCGACTTCAAACATGTGAAAAAAATTGTACTCACCTGTGAAAAGCCTTTTCATAAATAGGATATCTGTTTTTTCAAGTCTCTTATTAGGCTAATACCTAAGCAATGTCCCTTCTTTAGAGCTCAAGCTTTACAGTATTGTCCTAAAGTTGCTAGTGGAAGTTTTTTGAGCATATATAAGTTTTTGTTTTTGTTTTTTTGTTTTTTGGTTTTTTTTTTTTTATGTGAGAATTGCACTCTTGCTTTCTCCCAAATACTTTGTAAGATTTTTCTCATGGCTTTTCTTCCTCTTTGCTATATAGACTTTAACATTAACTCTCTGACTTACTGAACAGGCAGTGTCCTGAATTCCAGATATTGAACTGCTGTGGGAAAAGTGTAGGTGCCATGACCTCGTTTTTTTAGATTCAGATATTCAGAATAGCCTGGAATCCCTAGTTTCACACTGTCCTTGCACTCCTTTGATCATATTTTGATAAATTTTTCAGAAGCAGTATAAGAATTGGGTTGGCTATTTAAGTAGAATTCAGCTTATATTGGGACAACATGCATAAGGTCTAATATAAACCTATTAATGTACAAATTAACTTTTTCTGTTATCCATAAAAATCAAGTAGATCCAAATACCTAACTTCCTAGTATCCTAAATACTAATAAGTATTATATGTCTAATATCTTGTTTACATTTAGAAATCCTTGCTCAAATCTATATATCTTTGATATAATTAACTGATTCAGCTGACTAAAGTATGAATTTGATGCTTATATAGGTTTGGGTTTATATATCCACTAATAAAGTATAACCTTATTACAATGCTGCAATAAATAAATTAAAGCATTGACTTCAACTTTGATATGTTTATCATATGGCATCTCTGACATAATGTTAAATGTGTTTGCCCTATTAGTATAGTATGTTTAGATAAGGAAATACAAATTGTGTTCATCATCTATTGCTCTATAACAAATTGGACAAAACATAGCAGTTTGAAATAACAATTTTTTTATTATCTCACAGTTTCTGTGGGTCACGAATCAAGGTGGTGTAGCTGGGCATTTAAGGATCATGTGTCTCGTGACCCTGAAATGAAGGTAGTAGCCTGTATTGAGGTCATTTCAAGGCCAAAATGGAAAGAAGATGCATTTTCAATGATACGAACATGGCTTTTGGCAGGGCTCAGAAGATCCACTTTCAAACTCATTCATAGACTCTTGACAAGCCTCAGGTGCTCTCTGATACAAACCAGAGTTATTTTTCCTTGTCATATAGTCTTTCTTTTTTTTTAAATTTTTTTTAACGTTTATTTTTGAGACAGAGAGAGACAGAGCATGAATGGGGGAGGGACAGAGAGAGAGGGAGACACAGGATCGGAAGCAGGCTCCAGGCTCTGAGCCATCAGCCCAGAGTCTAACACGGGGCTCGAACTCACGGACCGCGAGATCGCGACCTGAGCTGAAGTCGGACGCCCAACCGGCTAAGCCACCCAGGCGCCCCAAGTCTTTCAAGAGGTCCTTGCCATATGGCCCCTGGCTTTCCCCAGACCAAAGACTCTACGAGAGAGTAAGAGAAGATGAGCAAGAAGGAAGCCACTGTCTTTTAAAAATCTAATTTCATAAGTAGCATCCCTTCATTTCTGCAGTAGCCTTCTTGTTAGAAGTAAGTCACTAGGTGTAACCCACACTCAAGGAGAGGGAATTACACAAATACATAAATGACAGGAGGTGGAGATCATTGAGATCCACTTTAGAAGCTGTGTCCCACAGTCCACCCTTTGGCCTCCAATGGTTCATGTCCCTCCCACAGATAAAAAATAAAAAGGCTCACTCTCTTTCAGAGTCCCCCAAATCTCATCCCATTACAATAAGTGAGAACATGCTAGATTATACTGCAGTAACAACTCTGAAATCTTGGTAACTTAAATAAAATAGAAAATAAAATACAGTTTTATTTCTCAGTCATACTGTATGTTTATCATAGGTTGGCTAAGGAATCTTCTTATGTTGTCCTCACTCAGAGAGTCTTCAAGATCAGTGGAGCTGGAGGGAGCAGTGAGGTGGGGTGATAATGACTCTTAAAGCCTTCTACATGGAAGTGACATGTGTTATTTGTGCTCAAATAGCAGAGGCACACTAATTTTAAGAGGTATATTTCTTCCATGTACCTGAAAAGAAGAGGAACAGAAATGTCAATGAACAGTCCAAAAAACTAACATAATGTGTAAAGTTATATATTTCACCTCTACCTAAGTACATACCAAAATGATTATGGGTCGAATTTTGATACATTTAACTCATTCCACGAATATTTACCAACTACTATTGGATACTAGGCTTATACAAAATGCTAAGAACTAAGCAGAAAAAAGAGCAGGTCTACCTTCTGGTTTCTCAATATAGTGGGCAAAGAGATAAATATACAGATAATTGCAAAGTAGAAATGATTGTACAATGTCATTTAAGGCATAGTAGAGGCATTTATGGAAGACTTGAAGTGAACAGGGAAGACGTCTTGGAGTAGATGAACTTTGATGAATTCTGATAGATATATAGACATAGACCAGGAGAAGAAAGCCAAGAAAGAAATTTTTCAATGTTTCTTTAATAAAATGAATTTATGATGATTATCTTCCAGGTCAAAAACCCTGATTCTTCTGCATCTGCAGTTAACTACTGCCTTAGCCTGATCAAGTAACTGGGCAACTGTGCACCTAGACTTCCTCATCTGTGAAATGAGAAGGTTTAATTAGATGTTGCCCAAGACCTCTTTCAGCTGTAAAATTCTATGATTATTCCTGGCTCTAGAGGATACTTTTTTCAAAAGCACTTTCTATACTATAATTATAAAATAATTACCCTATAAAGCAGTCACTAACTAAAACCATTCAGTAAACACCTATGGGAAATTCTCATATCTGAAAATTGTGTTTCCATCCCTTCTGAGACACAATATGTTCAGAATTGATCACAAAAAGAATAATAAGATGTAGTTTTAAATAGACTGGTATGAAGTTGCTCTTCATGGAAAACTTCTACTCTTGTGACATTTTTCGTCCACATTAATCGATCACCCTAAATATTTCTAATGATTCTCATATTTAAAGAGACTTTCTGTTTTATGTGGGTGTATTTTTGTATATTTGCTTGTGAAAAGACTCTGGTTCTCCCCTACACAGACACACACACACACACAATTTGTTTTGCACTGAAATTCTCTTGCCGGGTTGATTTGCACCCTTATAATTTGACAGAATACCATGCTCTTCATTTGACTCCCCAGTCCTTCATGAATCCTCCTACTTCCAGGGAAAATCCTTGTTGTGACAGTCCAGTCTTCACCTCTCACAGCACAGCTGTCTCTCTCCCACCATTTCACTGAACCCCAGATCAGAAGTCTTCCCTTTGCAAAACTTTTTCCCTGTCTCCTTTTTTACTGGTCTAATCTACTGGTATTTCGAAGCAAATACCCCTACCAAGTATTGATCAAGATTGATACACTAGGAACACATATATTTCAGGGGAGTATAATTGCTGCAACCACTTTGGAAAACAATTTGGCATTATCTACTGACGTTGAACATATGCCTACCAGATGATCCAGCAATTCCACTCCTCATTATGTACAACATGCGTACTAAGAAATATCTACAAGGATGTTTATTGCAACATCAATTGTAATTGCTCTAAACTGGAAATGACCTAATGCCCATCAGCTATAGAAGAGATATGTAAAGCATGGTATATTTAAATGTTATTTGACAAACTTTAACATGAATGAAACCAACAAACATAATGTTAAGTAAAGAAGTAATATGTAACATATGATTATATTGATATAATATTTAAGGCAGCTCTAAACTATAGGGCTAGAAATCGAGGTTATGCTTGTTTGCCTTGATGAAAAGGGAGAAATGGATTGAGAGGGACCATGGAGTTTCCGTAGAATGAGAAATGTTTTATATTTTGACCTGAGTAGTGGTCACCCTGGTGTTTACTTTTGTATGATTCACATGATTCATTTTTTATGTACTTTCTTTCTTATACGTGCATTGTACTTTGACTTAAAAAAAATTAAGAAGTATTTGGACTTACAAGAAGTTCAGCTTCTCTTTTTTTTAAACATCATGTAGAAACACACACACACAGTACAAAAAAACTCTTTATTTAGAGATGAAAGGCACAACTTATTGTGTGGGTATGGGTGTGATGTGTGGGTGTGTGGATAGATAGATAGGTGATAGATACATAGAAAGATAATGTGTTAATAGAGAGATAGTGGAACAGAATAAAAGCCCAGAAATAAAACCATAATTATATGGTTAATTAATATTCAACAAAGCAGGAAAGAATATGCAGTGGGAAGAAGATAGTCTCTTCAAAAATGGTGTTGGGAAAACTGAACAGCAACATCCAAAAGAACGAAACTGGACCACTGTCTTTTATCATACACTGAAATAAATTCAAAATGGATTAAGGTTCTAAAATTGAGATCTAAAACCATATAAATCCTAGAAGAGAACACAGGCAGTAATTCTCTTACATCAGCCATAACAACATCTTTCTAGATATGTCTCCTGAGGCCAGGAAAACAAAAGCAATAATAAGCTCTTAGGACTACATCAAAATAAAGAGCTTCTGCACAGAAAATGAAACAATCAACAAATCTAAAAGGCAGTCTACTGAATGGGAGAAGATATTTGCAAATGAGATATCTAATAAAGGATTAGTATCCGAAATATATAAAGAACTGATACAACTCAGCGCCCCAAAAAACAAATAATCCAATTAAAAAATGGGCCAAACATGTGAAGAGACATTTCTCCAAGGAGTACACCCAGATGACCAACAAACACAAAAAAACATGCTCAAACTCATCATTAAGGACATGCAAATTAAAACTACAATATGAGATATTACCTCACATCAGTCAGAATGGCTAAAATCAACAAGATAAGAAACAACAGGTGTTGGTGAGAATGTGGAGAAAAAGGAACCCTCATGCACCATTAGTAGGGAAGCAAACTGGGGAAACCACTGTGGAAAACAGTATGGAGTTTCCTCAAAACACTAAAAATAGAACTACCCTATCATCCAGTATTTGCACTTCTGGGTATTTATGCAAAGAATAAAAAAAAAAAAAACTATTCAAAAGGTGACATGCACCCATATGTTTATTGCAGCAGTATTTACAATAGCCAAATTATGAAGGCTGCCCAAATGTCCATAGATAGATGGATGGATAAAGAACATAAGGGAAGGGAAACAAAAATAATATAAAAACAGGGAGGGGGACAAAACATAAGAGACTCATAATTATGGAGAACAAATGGAGGGTTACTGGAAAGGGTGTGGGCTAAATGGTTAAGGGGCATTAAGGAATCTACTCCTGAAATCATTGTTGCGCTATAAGCTAACTAATTTGGATTTAAATTTAAAAAAAAATTTTTAATTAAAAAAAAGAAATGGTGTGTATGTATATACAATAAAATGTTATTCAGCCACAAAAAAAAAGGAAATCTTGTCATTTGCAACAGTATGGATGGATCTAGAGAGTATAACGGTAAACAAAATAAGTCAGAAAAAGACCATGTGATTTCACTCATATATGGAATTTAAGAAACAAACAAAGGAAAAAAAGACACAAACCAAAAAACAGACTCTTGTCTATAAAGAACAGATGGTTACCAGGGAAGAGGTTGGGGCTGCTGGTGAAATAGGTGAAAGAAATTAAGAGTACACTTATCACTGTGATCACTGAGTAATGCATGAAAATGCCAAATCACTATATTGTACCTGAAACAAATATAACACTGTGTGTTGATTACATGGGAATGAAATTTTTAATAAATTAGATAGATAGATAGATGACAGATAGATAATTGATACATAGATGATGATTGCTGATAGATAGATGATAGATAGATAGATAGATGATAGACTGATAGATAGATAGATGATAGATGGTAGATAGATAGATGATAGATAGGAAAAGAAAGAAAGAAAGAAAGAAAGAAAGAAGAAAGAAAGAAAAAAGAGAATGAACAAAACAAAAAAGAGAAGGAAACACCAAGGGGAGGGAGGAAGGAAGGACAAAAGAAAGAAGCAAAGTTATGTAATTTTAGAGGGTCCAACATATTTGACAAAACAAAGCTTAAAAACCTACACTCATCTCTACTGGCTTCCTACTGCATGATCTGCACATGAACTGCACTGAAAATTTTACAAATCAGTTACATTTAGTTACTTCAAATTTTATTTTTCCTGGATGTTTGCTTATCTAGTGTTGCTTATCTAGTATAAATTTGAATATGTGAAAATGTGAGAACAAGGACTAAGGAGAAACATGTGCAAACAATTCTGAATGAAAGAGAAATAAAGCCTCTTAATGAAATCTCTTTAATATGTATTTGAAACTACTTTAAAAAGGCACTGTTGCTTGTGCTAATATAGAATCTGTTTTAAAATAACATGTATTTTGCCGGGGCGCCTGGGTGGCTTGGTCGGTTAAGCGTCCGACTTCGGCTCAGGTCATGATCTCGCGGTCCGTGAGTTCGAGCCCCGCGTCGGGCTCTGTGCTGACAGCTCAGAGCCTGGAGCCTTCTTCCGATTCTGTGTCTCCCTCTCTCTCTGACCCTACCCCATTCATGTTCTGTCTCTCTCTGTCTCAAAAGTGAATAAACGTTAAAAAAAAAAAAATAAAATAAAATAAAATAAAATAACATGTATTTTGATAATTATTATTTTGGGGGTGTTTTAGAATAAGGTTAGCAGCAGAAGAAACTTCATATGAAGTAAACTTTCTTTCCTAATTTAAATAGAATAGTAAATAGCATCACTATAGCATATACATTAAATTATAGTTTTTCTGTTGAAAGACCTTTTTTTAAGGTTTGAAGTACTTTAATTCAAATATTCTATTACGTATAACGGAGTCACGGGTCAGTAATGAAACTTGGAACTTTCACACTGCAACAGAAGCGATGCCATATAGCAAAGATAAAAATTCCAATGAGGAAGTCCAGAGTATGTGTTATGGGTCAGAATATAAAGCATACATGATTTGACTCCAGCTAACTCTATTTAAAAAAGAATATAAAAGATGATATCCTCCTGACGTAAATGAAGAGATCCACACAAAATGAAAGTCTATTTATGAGAGGTTTGTTATTTCTGTGGGGGGAAAACTGGGTTTATGACCAAAGTAAATGGAAACGTTCAAATCTTCTTAGAACCATTTTCCATGCACATCTGTAAATAATAAAACTGTATCAGACCAGATTATACTTCACCATATATGGTTCTGCTCTCAAAAGTTATTGACTTTAGCATTTACGGTTTCCCCAGCCACAACAATTAGTTGGAGCTTTAGCAGAAAGTATAGAAATGGGAGAAGTTGTACAACAGTTTTCTTCTTGTTTGTTTCACTCTCTCTCACACATCAAGTCTGTTCGTTGAGCTGGCTTGCATTTACTTATCTAAATCACTTGCTGAAAATCCATGTTGTTCTGCTTATAAGAATTCATGATCCATATTTTCCATCCATTTTTCAGAAACAAAATGGCGACTTCTTAGTAATTCACACTTTGAGCACAGTAGGAAGTTCAGTTGACTTAAACATTAAGCCGAACTGATAAAGATCTATAACTATATCTATGTCTATGTCTATGTCTATATCTGTATCTATATCAATGTCTATATCGATATAGAGATACATATAATTCTGTCTGGTGTTAAATCTTTCTGTTGTCTCTTCTACCTATATCAACAGGCTGGCATTTGTGCTCAGAAAGGACAGGTAGTTTTGTGATGTTCTGAGAAGCAGAAGTGTTGTCCTAATGTTTATGGAAACTTTAAGAAATGACTTCCCTTGGCAAATCCAATGTGTGTTTGACAGACACTGAAGAGACAAGTGCTTTGTGAAGGGAAATTATATATTAACGTTGATGCAAATGAACTACATACAAATTTGTTAAAGTTACTGTAAAATCTAGCCTAAAGGTGCCATTCAAAATAATCTAAATAAGTTGTGGAACAGAGCTTGAGGATTTTTCCCTCAGGTTAAAAGGCAGTTATATGTCTTGCAGAAAAAAGCTTTCTCTTAATTCTTCAGAAAGGAAGCAAGAAGGAATCATTTCCTCTATATTTTCCTTAACTTAAATAGGGCTGAAAGTAAAGATGTGCCTGAAAGTTAGGTTCTGCTAAACAGGACTAAATTTAACCAGCAAGTGGATGATAGTATAGAGACAGATGGGTGAAATTTATGAGGAGACCTTTTAGATGTGGCCTCAAACAGGTGGTTACCTAAAAGGAGTCAGTGTGTGTAGTGTTTCTGGCTGCAGGAGTAAGGGGGGTGAAGAAGAGATGTGTCGGCAATAAATACACGGAGACATGCTGACTGAGACTTGATAATGCTCGTCAGATGTCTCTATTTTTGTCTAAACTACAAAAGCTATTTCATTGTACTTTGAGAAGAGCAGAAGGTCTTCAGTTCTGTGATTGGTTATTGTTTTGAAAAGGAAAGAAAATTACCTTTCATTTTCTCTCCACTGGTATTAAATCCCCAGTAGAGATTCGAAGGATGTTCCAAGTCACTGCAACTATCTCAAGGAGCTTTTGAGTCCGTTACTTCTGACTAAGGTTTTGTAATGCTCTCACCCTTGTAGCAAAAACTGCAAATAGAAGCTTAAGAAAGCAGTTTTGCAAAAGCGTTTTGATGTTTCCACTTGCTTTGATCTCCTAAGCAAAATCAAATTTTACCTTTAAGGTATTTACCAAAAGGTATTTTGAAGCCTGTGCTAAATGAAGCCTTGCATTTCCCACCAAAGGAATAACTGTATTTAGAGTGTTTCTTATGAAATTTTCATGGTACATTTTATTGTAAGATTCAAGTTATTAAAAAATATAGAGATGGTAATTATGTGGTATATACTGCGTCAAGGACTCAGCTAAAACCTGAAACATGACAAAACCGGTTGCTGTGGGGGTACTAGAGTTTACAACCTAATGGGAGAGATGAAACAAATTGAACAGTCACAATTTGGTAGGCTAAGTGCTATAACAAACACCCAACAATTTATTGGCATAAAGAACTGAAATTTAATTCTCATTTACATAAAACTCCAATGCCAATAGATGATCGTAGTCAGGGTGGGATGAGGGATGATCATCTTTGTAACTGTCTAGTGTCAATAGACTTTATTAGCAGGAATGAAGGGTGATTCTGAGATCTGTGGCTTAAGGACCAATCTCTTTCTGTCTTATGGATCATTCCTCCTGTAAGTCAACAGGAATTCTACCTATGAATAGGAAACCTTGAATGAAGAATCATGTATGAGATGGTTTTAAGACCAGGCCTGATAGTGCCTTGATTTATATCTAGCTGTATTCCACTGTGAAGAATTCAGTCACATGGTATTATCTATCTGCAAAATTTAATGTGGCTCTGTACCTGGAGGGAAAAAAAATGGTTTGGTGAATGAACGCCTAGCTAGTTTCTGTGACACAAGGTAATGTACTAATGAAGTACACAGAACTGTTGGAGCATCTAGGAAATATATCTAAGCAAAGCTTGGAGGGGGCAGGATGTCAAGGAAGGGTTTCTACATGGGATAATAACTTCCTTGGGAACTGAAGGCGGAATAAGAGTTGAACACACAAAAGAGTTGAGAAGCCAGTGGTTTAGACAGAAGGAAGCAATTATGCAAAACAAACAAGAATCATTAGGATAGTCTTTAAAACATAAAATGATCCTATTGAGAAATTAAGATAAATTGACTTTTTAATTTGCTTTAGGGATCTGGATTTTAAAAAAATTAATAATTGAGATTCTTTGACATAGATGTAATACTTATAAGTTTTAGAATCCTTCATGCTAGATTGTCCTAGGGTGAGTACGACAGACAAGGATTTGCTTTAGCTTGGCTGCCAGTGTTCAACAATCTAGGTGGCATCCAACCCATAAACACCTAAGGATGGACATTTTGAAATGATCTATGTAATTTCAAGAAGCAACAAACTAAGAAACTCAGTAAACTTGATGAACTAGTTACTGCAAAAAGGTGGTCTTGCCACTTTATGTTAGACATGCTAGTCTCAATTCAAAATATTAAGGAAGAGTCACTATTTCCTGCTTTACAGCATATGGACAAAAAAAGTTTCATGTTAATTTTTGACATTTCATTATTTCAATTAAATACTTTATCACATAAAATTGATACCAGCTTCTCATTTACCCTCTTGGTTTTTCTCCTCTCTGTCTGAAACTACCTTAAAAACACAATGGTAGAAATACAATATCTGAAAGACAATTTAGAGTTTGAAATATTGTTTTTAAGATTATTTTGTTTTATGTCTTGTTAATTAGGTTTTGAATCTCTTGAGGCCAGGGACTGTGTCTGAAAATACCTATAGTGGCTGACACAAGGTAAGTCTGCAACACATCTTGACCTTTCTTTCCCTTCTTTGGATTCTGATACCTGATATAGTACCTACTATATAGTTAGCACTTAACAAATACTGATTAAAATGAATGCATGGAAGGAATACTCAAACATTGTGTTCTATTTACCTCATATTCCTCTTATAAAATATGATAATACTAAATCATTCTCTACTATGGATAACCAGTTTCTTTTATCAATTAGACTCAAAACAATGAGACAACAAAGAAATAATCTGTCAATGGATTTATTTTTCAGTTCTGAATCATGGATGATGTTAGTCATGAATGTGTGGGAAACCTAACAATGGGTTAAAGTTTTGAACTGGAGCAGCAGATGCCTATAGATTTAAATGTTGATTGAATTTAGCTGCTGCTGCTATGAAATTATTAGCCCTCGGCAGTGGTCTCGCCTACATACTTTATTTTGGTTCTTCTGGAAGCTACAAAGCTATTTATTGTTAATGAGGGAATAAAGTAAGAAAACAGATTAGCAAATAGATTAGCAAAATTTTAAATGTCTAATCTCTGTTAAACAATAACAGGTTATAATATGATGCATTTAGTATCTCAGTATTTTGCAAAAAAATTTTTGCTATTAACATAACTTTGTTACCTTACATATCCTGTCTCTAATATAAACATTTCATCTATTATAACAGTACTTTTTTTGATAAAATTCTTTACCAAGTACATTTTTCTTGCCCATTGCAGCTTAATATTTTGCTTCTAATCTTAAAATGATAATTCTCTGAAATAAATCATTCCTATGCTGTCTTTAAAATATTTGATCTGTTGGCTTACCATTTAAAAGTATTATCCTATTGGGGCACCTGGGTGGCTCAGTCGGTTGAGCGTCCGACTTCGGCTCAGGTCATGATCTTGTGGTCCGTGAGTTCGAGCCCCGCATCAGGCTCTGTGCTGACGGCTCAGAGCCTGGAGCCTGCTTCGGATTCTGTGTCTCCTTCTCTCTCTGACCCTCCCCTGTTCATGCTCTGTCTCTCTCTGTCTCAAAAATAAATAAACATTTAAAAATAAATTAAAAAAAAAGTATTATCCTGTATAAACCTGCGATGAATTAGACAATAACCTCAAATGATTTTTAATTGATGTTTCAAAATACAAATTTTGTAAATAAAATTTACAAAGCTTAAAAGTTACTTAGCATGCTTAAATACTCTTAACTACTAAAATTTTTAAATTTTTAAATTTCCAGCTCCAAGGAAAGAATACCACCTCCCAAATTCTATGTTAACTTTATTTTTGAATTGATGTTTCTTACAATTCTAAGAAAAAAGGATATATGAATTTATAGAAAATGTACACAACGGTCCTTCAGAAACCAAGATATGATTGAGGTCAAATTAGATGGCCATTAAACAAACAAGAGAGATGGAGGCGTGCCTGGGGGGCTCAGTCTGTTAAGTGTCCGACTTTAGCTCTAGTCATGATCTCATGGTTCCTGAGTTCGAGACCCACATCAGGCTCTGCTCTTGCAGTGCCAAGTCTGCTTGGGATTCCCTGTCTGTCCTTCTTTCCCTCCCTCTCTGTCCCTTTCCTGCTTGTGTGCTCTTTCTCTCTCTCTCTCTCTCTCTCTCTCTCTCTCGAGAGAGAGATACAGGGGTTGCAATAAATTTATTACAGGCTCTCAGCCTGTTTCCCTTTTAGTTCCTCATTGTTTCTACTTTATATTTTAACATTCAGCTCACCTTCACCATACAGCTTCCTTGAAAACCCCGTCAAAATGTTGCCGTCTTCTGAACTCCTGTGTTTTTGCTCATGACATGACTCTCATGATATTAATCATTCTGCTTTATGGTTCAGCAATTTGTATAGAATCACTTTCTATTTTCTGAGCACATTATATTCCAGAGTAAGTTTAAAAACCAGTTGTTTGGGAATCCAAAGTACCTATTCCCATAGAACTGACAATAGAAATGATATTCCTATTTTCTTTTAAGTTCTATCTCTGATCTAGTGTCAATAGAAATATTTCAAACATATTTCCATTTATGATATTGCTTCTTCAGAACAAATCAATTCTATTATAAGTGGTAAATTGCATGGGTTCTAAACATGGACTTGCCTAAATTTGCTGCTATTTGCTGGTTGTTTGATTTTAGGCAAATTATTCAATTGTGTGTTTGAGATTTCTCATCTGTAAAAGGGAGATAATAATTGTACCACTTCCTAGACTATTGTGAATATTAAATAAGTTTTATATGAAAAGTCCTTCTAAACAGCGGCTGACATATATAGCAGGGGATATGTAGGGTAGTCTGTAAATATTACAACTATTCTTTTCATTGAAACTTGGAGTATCAGGAACTTATCTGTCCATATACAGGCATGTTTAAAAGGTGAAATATGAAATGTATTTTAGAATTTCACCTTCTTCAGACAGGAAAGATGAATAAGAGAACACAGTCTCCCATGCCTGTATTTTCAGGTTGAGTAGGAATGGGAACAAAATAGTGTAACTATCTCCTTCTCATCACAGAAATGAACTGAAAGTAAAAATAACAGTGATTGTTGTTGATACTACTTACTGAGCTCATAAGATGTGCCAAGCATATAGTGAAGGGCTTTACCTGGTATCCTCATATCTTCCGGTTACAGGTAAAGAAACTGGGGTCAAGGAACAAAGATCTCTAATAAGAGTTAGAACAAGAATCCAAACCCCAACCTCTCTGATTTTAAAGTTTACAATATTTCCACTCCACCAAAGACAGTGGTATGAGGCAGGGACAAAAGTATTTTTCAGATTAATATTTACTCATTTTAATGTCTTTTAAGAAGCTATTCCGCCAGTTAACAAACCTATCTAGTTCTTTCTAACCCTGCCTTCTTCAGACTGTCTACAAAAATATAAGACATTTTGTCAAACAATTGGGTCAGGCCCAGAACACTTTATTTATGGCATTACATTTGATCAATATTTCCCAAACTGTCTTCTCCATTTTTCTGAGATCACCAGCTCACTAGTAGTGCTTTAGGGCATTACATTAGAAATTCTTCTTTCCCTCTGTAGTCCATAGTCCATGAATGTTATATCATCAGTCTTGAAAGCAGGCAACTAACTCTAACATATAAAATACTGAACTTTTTAATTTTGCCAAACAAAAAACAGATTTCTTACTTAATGTATCCTTTATCCTTTAAATGTATTTAACCTTTATTTTTGATATGCATAATAATCTCATATCTTGTACATACCTCATTTACTCTTCATAGTAAACCTCTAAAGACTATACTTGAATTATTTCCATGTTAGGATAGGGACCTGAGAACTAGAAAAACTAGATATCTTGCCCAAAGTGACACAAGTAGTAGTAGTATCAGAATTTGAACCCAGGTGGAACTTCAGAGACAACAGTCGCCACTATGTTTTGAGACTGCTTTGAATTGAGACACCCGAAATAAATAGCAAAAGCATGAGCCTTACACTCTCTTGGCAGTTTCTCTAAGTGTCTAGTTTGGAGATTTTTGAAAGAAAGGTCTACACCTTGTTACTCATCTTCCTACTCCTTACAATGTTTAAAAGAGTGCCCTGACACCATGGACACTTTATAAATGACTGCTTGAGGATATCATGGGATATCAAAGATACCGTTCATGATGAACATAATTTTCTCAAATTAAAGTCTCAAAATATTTTACCTTGTGTTCATTGACAAAATTTGGACAAATTGGTTAAATGAGCTTTCTTTTTCATGTATTGTCACTGTAACTTCTCATAATTGGATCAAGCTAATGCTAGCTAGAAACTGTTAAACTGTCTGAATTTGGAAATCCACAAATATGTAGGGTGAACATAATATTATTGTGGGTTCTACAGCCAAGTGCTCAGCTTATTTTGGCAAGTGTAATTTAGTTTTTTGTGAATGATAACATTTGATTATATGCTGTGCAGTATCATGTTTTAGTATAAGGACAAATGCCAATGCCTATAAATATCTTCACATAATTAAAATAACCTTCTGGAACTTTAGTTAACTCTTAGAGTTTCATCAATTAAGAAAGTCAGAAATACTAAGCCTTCTTTGGGTGATTTTGGAATTGTTCACAAAGTTCTGACTAGCACTATTTTGGAGAAATAAGGCAGATCTGCAAAGTAAGTCATCCCATTAAATGAGTCAGGCTTTAGTTATTTTTAGTAAAGGAGTAATCTGTGTTACATATAGCCTGGACATATACAGATCTGTATTAGAGATTTTTGATTACAGTATAAATTTGCCAATCCCAGGTAAAAAACAAGTTAATTTGATTAAGCAAAGTTAATTGTGTATGCAGACTGTATGGCCAGAAGAAGAATGCTCAGCAGGAAGTTCTTTGAGCATTTCTGCTTGAGAGAGTTACATTTTTGCATTCAGGGGTAGTAACCAAAACTTTAATAGACTCCAAGCCATGTTTGTACATGACAAATTTACACCCAGAGAGATCAATGACCTGTCCAAGACCAAAAAGATGTTTGGTAGTATGTCTGTGAATCAGATTTTTTTTTTTTTTTTTTACTCTGCATTTAAGCCCATATTATCATTCAGTAGAAACAAGAAATTCAAGACATAAAGACTAAGGAAGGTCACATATTCAATATCATACTCTATAGGAAACTTCCCCGTAACACACAATCAGCCAGTCTGTGATTTGAACTATAGTATTAACCTCACTTTCATTATTGGGCAGCTCTAATTCCAAGACAGTTCTTCCTTAAATTGACACAAAATCGACCTGCTTTTATGTCTATCCACTGTCTTCTATTTTCTATGGGAAATATCCATAGCTCCTTCAACCATTCCTTTTATGACATGAGTTTCAGATGTTCATGGTCCGACGCCTCCTCTCCACACATCAATACTATGTTTCATGTTTCAAGTAGATATCTAGAATTAAACACAATGTGACCAAAGGTATCTACAGATTACCTTCAGCATGAGGAAAGGCTACTATCTCTTGATCTTACCACTGTACTTGTAGAATTTTAAATTAACCTCACCTTTTGTATATTTCAATTTCCCTTGTAAAACAATTAAAGCCTAAAGGATTTTTTTTTTCACATGGACTACTATAAATCTTATGTTGATTTTTACATTAGTTTGTTATTTTTATCATTTTAGGTCAATATTGACAGGATTAAACATAACAATTCACTGTTAACATCACCATAATCAAAAAGACTACCTATCAGTCTGGATTGAGTTTCTCAAGAAAGTCATGATGATTAAAAAATAAAGAAAGAAAAAAGAATTTAAGTCTAATTTCAGTTCATAATGACACAAAAATAAAACAGTATAAAATGAATTATAAGATAGTTATATTATGTAATTATGTCTTTCTCTCTAAGAATACTATATATGACCTAGTCTTGGCCATAATCATCAATTTGCTTCTAAAAAGAGAAGTTAAAAAACAATTAGGTTTCCTTAATTTTTCTCTGAACTTTAAACTGCTTTTAAGAAAATAAAGTTTTTCTCAATTCAAAAAGAGAGAAAGAAAAAAAGAAAGAAAGAAAGAGAAAATCTTGACTTACAAAAAAACCTTTTTAATTAGAATTAGAGTGGACATATATATAGACAGATACAGATATAGATGATGTAGAAATAGAGAGAGAGAGAGATGTATAGAGATAGATAGATGATAGATAGATAGATAGATAGATATGCAGATAGATACATAGATAGATAGATAGAATAGATATAGGTATATATCTCCTGTATGTATATATATCCAAACTAAGGATATATTTTGACAACCTAATTATCTAGAATAAAATTCCATTAGCATGTATATTTTTAAATCTGTCTGCCCTTAGTTAAGTGATCAAGTTGGAAATCACTGGCTACATCCAAATTAACTGAGAACTGAATGGTTCTTAGTGGGGGAATAGAGCTACAAATAGAGGTTGGCCTTTTTTTGAAATGTATTTTGCTTGTTTGTTTTGAAATTTTATTTAAATTCCAGTTAGTTAACATGCAATGTAATATTAGTTGCAGGAGTACAATTTATGATTCATCACTTACATATAACACCCAGACATCACAATAAGTGCCCTCCTTAATACCCATTTGCTAATTTAAATAGAGGCTGACTTCTAACTCCTCCTGAGTGACCTTAATGGTCAAATCATCCAAGATTATGTTCATACAAAGGTAGACTCCACTGTTGAGAAATAAATGACTTAATAAATAAGCTTAAAAATGTCAATCAAATTCAGTTATAGGTGGAATGCAGAGCCAAAACTACTGGACTAGTATTTTAAGAAACTTCTTAGGTGTCAAATCCTTAAGTGTCCATATTTATCTGCCTCATTCTCTTCCACTATTTCCCAGTTACAGGTTATGGAAAGATGGGGGATGAAATATGAAAGTAGCAATCTGAGATTATCTGAAACATTAAATGTTGGCGCTTGGTAGCTGGATCTGCTGTCCAAAGGGAAGGGCTTGGAGACTCAGCTATAATAAATCACCCAGAAACTGAGTTCAAGAATGATATCTAAAAGGTTATGCTTTTGTTATTTTGTTTTGTTTTGTTTGTTTTGAGATCTCCAGAATTTGGGAACTAAGCTATACCCACTGCATTTGTCTCTGCATTTGTAAGTAATGTGAGTTTTTGCTAATATATGAACAATTTCTTATATATTCAGCAGGATAAAGTTAAGAGTGCTTAGGATGGGCTGGCTGTGTTAAACATGGAGAGAGTTGCATAGATTAGGGAAAATACATAGGAGGGGAAGTTATAAAACGGGGTCACACAGGGAGGACAGTGCTCCTCAAGAAAGGCAGTAACTTTCTGGGTCCTATACTTGTAGGAATTTTTAAGATTATTTTTGTACATTTAATAAACATGCCTTGTATAATCTTATGTATTACATTAGCAAAGATTTTAGGGATTAATTACTCTTGTGGTGATGGTGCAGAACTAGATATTTTTTTTGAATTTCATGTTCTGTATAAATCTTAAGCGCATGAAATAGTTCCAAACTTAAAAAAAAAAGAGAGAGAGAGAGAGAAACTTCTGAATCTGATCCCAGATTTTCTTATTCAGAATCACATTTTTGTATCATGTTTAAAATATCAGAAATCATCTGAAGTTATTGAATGGAATTATGAAATCTTCTATAAAATATCTTCTGTTGAAAACAGTTGTCTATAATTTGCTTAAGATCCTCATATTACTGCAATTTAAAACCATACTTATGCCAAGAGAGGATTGTGTATATATAATATTTTCTCCTCAATCACAAGGTTTATGCTAGTGAAAATCCTTGAGGCAGATAAATTTACACATTAGGAATATATAACTTATAAGGTTATATTTGCACCAATGAAAGTCTATATAAATAATTTTACCTTGATGAAAAGTAGATAAACATAATAAATAAATACGTTCATTAGGATAATAAATAATGATGCATAATTATTATAATTTGTATATCTTAAATGAGTAATTGTGGGTATGCACAAAATCCTATTTTCATTCATCTATTCATTAAATATTTATTAACCAGTCATTACTCTAGATGGTAGAGAAGGGTAAAGATGAAAAAAAGATAGTTGTTTTCAAGGGGTCAACAATCTATTAAATGGAGACAACATAAAAGCAAGTAAGTGAAACAACATTTTGTAGAACTATTTATTTACTTTTAATTATTTTAATGGTTTTGTTTTGTTTTGAGAGAGAGAGAGAGAGAAGAGTGTGAGCAGGGGAAGGTAGAAAGAAAGGGAGACAGAATCCGAAGTAAGCTCCAGGCTCTGAGCTGTCAACACAGAGCCCAATGTGGGCTCAAACCCACAGACTGTGAGATCATGACTTGAGCTTAAATCAGACACTTAACTAGCTGAACCACCCAGGTACCTCTTGTAATACCTTTTAATGCAGAAGCTTGGATAAGCTAATATAAATGCCTACAGATAGAGTTCCTACAGTAGGCCAGATGTTCCAGATGCTGGTCATACAACATTGAACAAAAACACATACATTAGAGTAGGAGAGGCAGATGGTAAAGAGAAACAGGTATAGAGTATATTAGATAGTGATAAGCAGGGGAATTTATAATATTTCACAGCCAGTGAAAATGGGTCCCCTCATCGAATAGACACTCGGCCACCCAGATTAAAGGTTCTTCCCACCAACTGAACATCAGATTTGAATTAGTACTAATAGGAAAAATGCAATAGGAAAGGAAAATTAAAATATCAGGTAGGGGATATATTGAAATTTTAGAAATTTTGAACTGAGAGATGACTTTTTAAAATTATTTTTTTAACATTTATTTTTGACAGAGAGAGAGTGAGCGAGCGAGCATGAGTTGGGGAGGGCTAGAGAGAGGAGGAGACACAGAATCTGAAGCAGGCTCCAGGCTCTGAGCTATCAACACAGAACCCACTGCTGGGCTCGATCCCATGAAGTGTGAAATCATGACCTGAGCCGAATTTGGACAACTAACTGACTAAACCACCCAGGTGCCCCAAGAAAGATGACTTTTTTTAATGTTTGCTTAATTTTGAGAGGGAGAGAGAGAGTAAGTGGGGGAAGGGCAGAGAGAGAGGGAGAGAGAATCTGAAGCAGGCTCCATGTCCTACGCTATCAGCACAGAGCTCGACATAGGGCTCAAACTCAGGAGCCAAGAGATCATGACTGAATTGAAGTCAGATGTTTAACCAACTGAGCCACCCAGGTGCCCCAGAGAGATGCTTTTTTTTTAATGACTTTGAATTGTGATTTTATTATTTGTGTATTTATTTATTTTAACATTTATGTATTTATTTATTTATTTATTTTTTATTTTTATTTTTTTAATTTACATCCAAATTAGTTAGCATATAGTGCAACAATGATTTCAGGAGTAGATTCCTTAGTGCCCCTTACCCATTTAGGCAGATAGATGACTTTTAAGCAAAATTCTTAAGAAAGTAAAAAGTTAATCCTGTAGATCACAGAGGAAGGCCATTCTAGAGGAAGGAAATAGCAAGTACAAAGACCATGACGAGGAAACTTATCTAAAGCAAGAAGGCCATTGTGGCTGGAGTGCCCAGTACAAACAAAGATAAGAAGAGAACTTTGCAGCTCCTAGTAAGAGCTTTGACTTCTATCCTAAATGAGATGACATCTCACTGAAGGTTTTGAATAGATGACTAACATGACTGTTCATATATTTTAAGAGAATCCCTCAGGCTTCTTGGTTGATAATTGATTAATGGGCGCAAGAGCAACGATAGGTGTACTAAAGGGGCTGTTGCAATTATGCAGGCACAAGGTAGATCAAGTTATGAATTTGGGAGTGGAGAAAGTGGTTAAAATCTGGATAGGCATTGCTTTGAAGGTAAAGCTACCTGGTTTTTCAGACAAACCAGATGTAGGTTGTGGGAAAGAGGGGCAAAGAATGACATGGACCACCCCCCCCCCAAAAAATAGCTGTCTACATGCCAAACCCTTTGCTAATGCCTAAAGCACATAAAGGGGAGTAGGACAGACATAGTCCATCTAGCATGGATAGTCAATTAAAAAACAATTGTAGGAGAGTGTAAATAGTCTTCACATATGGGAAGCACAAGAGTTCATAATAAGGATGCTTAATCTACCAAATAGGTAAGGGACAATTTCTATAGGAATGAAAATAATGTGAGTCTAAGGATTAATCAAATTTATATTCAGGTGAAAAGAGGGTATGGGGGAGAAGGAAAATTAGTTACATTTGAGTATGGGATCCCAAGCACTTTAGATTTACTAATATCTTATTAATGACTTTATTGCTATGTCTTCTTAAGGTTAGTATATTCTTAGCAAACCATTTCTTGCCACTGGCAGTAAGTTGGTTCAAAGGCTATATTCTTATGCATTGCTTCTTTCAAAGAATATTCATGAACAACCCATTTATACTAGGGTCTCTGTGCTAATTGCTGAGGACTGTACTGGGATGAATTATATTTGGATCCTTCCCAAAAGGAGCAAAGACCATAGTTTAATTTCCTTTGTGACCACCTTAAGTAATTGAGTCCATTAAGGTATGCATTTCTTTTTTTTAAGTTGCTAGTATACTACATTTGTAGTATCATACACGGTGTGAGTTACCTGAATTACTAACTACTCAACAGACCTCCTTTAAAAGGCATGCTGCTTGTTTTCCCACCATCCTCAAGTATCCTTAGCACCTATTAAACAGTATAGCCTATAATAATATTTTTCAGTGAATATGTCAAATTCTCAACTCTAACTTTGTTTTTTGCTATATATCATTGAAACATGAAGAATTACTATATCTTTATATTTTTAAGATTTTTTAATGAAATTTTTAAAAATAGAATATGCCATGGGGCGCCTGGGTGGCTCGGTCGGTTAAGCGTCCGACTTCGGCTCAGGTCATGATCTCGCGGTCCGTGAGTTCGAGCCCCGCGTTAGGCTCTGTGCTGACAGCTCAGAGCCTGGAGCCTGTTTCAGATTCTGTGTCTCTCTCTCTCTGACCCTCCCCCGTTCATGCTCTGTCTCTCTCTGTCTCAAAAATAAATAAACGTTAAAAAAAAAATAGAATATGCCAAAAAGCTCTTATGTCATTGCTTCTATTAAGGATTTTTCATATATGTATATGTAGTCATTAATAATTTTGAACTTAGTATCACTTAGGGAAGAGTAATTTTCTTCTAATTTACATGTATACTTTCAATCTTTCTCCTCTTTTTGATATCAATTACTTCCACAAAATTCTAATTCCCATCAGCATATTTGACCTTGCTTTTCACATATTCACAATTTCCCCTATTTATAAACTTCCCTTTAGCACTCTTGTCTAAACATTGATTTTAAAGCTATTAAGTTTAGGATGCCTAGAATCACTTTCCTCTTTTTTTTTTTTTTTTTTGTGAGCATTTCCTTTACTTGAGGAAAAAAAGTTTTCTTTCTAATTCTCTGTGAAATCAGGTATAATTCTATTCATATGGAGAAGAAATACCAATAATTATTATAAATACATTTTAATGTGAATATTATTTTATAATCAGAGTCACTCCATGCCACACCAATTTTTGCCTCAGATTTTGTAGGAAAAAGGAATTGATCTGGCAGCAAACAAATGCAAAGTTATGGATCTGTGAAAGTTATTAACCTCTCAATGCCCCATTTAGCTTTTCCCATTCCACAAGAATCAATGGTAAACACACCCATCCATTTTATGTTCCTCATTAAAGCAGAGAGTTAACAAGAAATGAGAGCCTGTTGTTTTGTCTTTCAACTTGGTAATGTTTATATTATTCTAAGAAGATAGGACTGCTTCCCTGGTGGTGCCACAATATGGCAGATACTTTTTAAGCTTCCCTGGACAGCTGTACCTATGATGTAGTGGAACCCATAATCCACTTTAAGTTCTGCTTGATTTGAAAGTACCAGTCACCACACTTCTCTCTTGAATGGACTTAATTCCACAGATCCAAATGCTGTCTCATTGTTATTCTAGACCATCCTTCTTCCCTCTTATTCTCATCCTCCGGTCACTTGTTTTAAGAATTTTCGAAGTCTGAAGTTGAGAAACGATGAATTCCTGCCTTATTCTTTTCTTATTTCTTTCTCTAGGTTGAAGAGAGACTATAAATAAGTGCATATTCTTTATATTTAGTATATTCCATTTTGTCAAATTGCCTTTCCAAAGCTTTTTGTTTTCTGAGCATCCACTTAACTATAGCAGTGAAACAGTGAAACTGCCTGTTGCCTTCCATTGAAAATTAGATTCTGGCCCTAAGCCAGGCTGCTTGAGCCAGCACTAATATAATTCACAACTGGAAGAAGACAATCAATTAATCAATACTATAATTTGGAACTGACCATGGTAGTAACACTCACAGCTATTAGACTCAACTGACTGACACCAGTTAGGATTAATGAGGTAGCAAGAGCAGGCAAACCAAAGATTCATTTAAAGATTTTTCCCTCTAAAATCAAACCACCCACTCTATTTTGTTATTTTTTCTTATTTAGTGATGCCAGTGAAAGCTAATGTAAATAAGAATTTGAAGGACAAAGAATCTTACCCATTACAGTGATTTTGAACAAGAACTTTAATGAACCAATTAGGTAAGGACTGTAGAAAAACAATTCAGTTCAATGTTAAACTCTTCTGAAAATCTAAAAACATGACTAAAACTGCTTCTGATGTTACTGGGGCATTACTTGAAGCAATCTTATATGGACAGAGATTGGTATATTTACTAATTGGATAAATAAATAACCACGTACTTTAATGTTTCTTTATTTAATTTGAAAGGGAGAGAGAGAGAGCATGAGGAAGGGAGTGGGAGAGAGAGAGAGAGAGAGAGAGAGAGAGAGAACACCAAGCAGGCTCCATGCTGTCTGCACAAAGCCCAACAAAGGACTCCAACCCACAAATTGTGAGATCATGATGGGAGCTGAAATCAAGAGTCAAATGCTTAACCAACTGAGTCTCCCAGGGACCCAAATGACCACCTTTTAAACTGCAAAACTTTAAAATACTTTCCAGAATTGTGTCAGGTTCTGTGCTGGCAGCTCAGAGCCTGGAGCCTGCTTCCAATCTGTGCCTCCCTCTCTCTCTGCCCCTCCCCAACTCATGCTCGCACTCTCTCTCTCTCTCTCAAAAATAAATAAAAATTTTTAAAAACTTTAAATAGTTTCCAGAAAACACTTATAATTTAATATTTCACTCATGCAATAAAATAATTACATAAAAATATAAAAATACATAAGATCTATGGTGCTCACAAAATGACAAATCCTAGTTAACTCACCCCGCCTATTTCTAGGACTTTCTAGCTTTTTCAAATATTGCAGTTTTTTTGTTTTTTTGTTTTTTTGACAAGACAAGGGTTTCCCCAAAGCCACTAGCTGAACATTTATAATGATATATCATTAAGCCAACCAGGAAGTTTGTGTCTTTGTTGTTGTTGTTGTTTCAGTTTTGTTTTTTTTTTTTTTTGGGGGGGGGGGGGGTTTGGGCATAACTAGGTTCTGAGCCATCAGACTACAGATAAGTTTCAGAATGTGTCTAATATGAGATTTCAAAAGCCAACCCAGGGGACTTAAGCATGATAATGGATTTTTATTTTTCAACTAGAAGGCAAAATACAAAAGAATTTCTGTTAAATCTGGCAGAAAACAAAAAAGAAGAGTAACACAGCTGCACATTTTATACCGCCATATATTTGAGGAGTAGGATGTGACTAGCAACATAACAAATTCCATATAGAGAGACTGTCTTTAAAACCAGGGCTTACCTTCATTTTTTTTTTAAATTGGAAAAATCAGTATGAAATTATAGCAATTAATCTCTTAATTGTAGCATGGCAAATTAAAGCAAAGTACTTGGAATAAACTCTTGGTATTTATATTTTCTTTCCAAATACTTGCTATATATTAATAACCAAAAGGGCACTGAAAATGTAAAAGTCCTCTTAGTATTGAGTCAGAAACACTGAATTTATAATCTTTAATATGGTTTAGAGTTGGTTAGAAGTCAAGATAGAATTCTTTCTAGTGTGACCTTTTTATATATCACCTTTGGTGTCTTTTTGAAACCTATAAAATAAAATTTTAGAAATATTATTAAGGTTTTGGATGATAGTATTTAAGGAAAAAAAAGAAGGGCTAAGATAGTTCCTAAGAAAATACTGTATTAGACAAAACAGACTCATTAAATTAGAAAGTCAATGTGATTTTATCCATATTTATTTCCACTGATATGGATTTACATATATACATATATATATATGTATGTATACAGCACTCATGCAATGGTTGTTTCTGTAATAAAATCATATATTCTAATTAAGTGGCATTTCATGAAATGAAGAACACATGTCCAATTGAATAATCTTTTTTTATTATAGAGAAACACAAGAAAACTTAAATTTTCATTCTACTTGCCTACACAAAATCAATAAAGAAATAAAAAATCAATAAAGCTTGGGGCGCCTGGGTGGCTCAGTCGGTTAAGCGTCCGACTTCGGCTCAGGTCACGATCTTGCGGTATGTGAGTTCGAGCCCCGCGTCGGGCTCTGTGCTGACTGCTCAGAGCCTAGAGCCTGTTTCAGATTCTGTGTCTCCCTCTCTCTCTGACCCTCCCCCATTCATGCTCTGTCTCTCTCTGTCTCAAAAATAAATAAACGTTAAAAAAAAATTTAAAAAAAAATCAATAAAACTTAAGTTTACTTTTAAAATGTAGTACTTAATGCTTTTAATAGATAAATGGTTTTTGATCTTAATGCAACTTCACCCTCTAGTAAATACATTGCTGTCATCCTGTCAGAAAAATAAGGTATATAGTTTAAAATGAATTACTGTATTTTGTATGCGTTAGTCTTTTTTCTGTTAAGATAATAAACTAATCCTTCTAAACTTTACAAAGTTGAAAAAATATATATGGAGGTGTCTCATCAAAACAAAACAAAATATTCAAGTCAGTGCACAAGAAAAAACCCACATTTTTTAAGTTTCTTGTTTACTTCCTCCTTTATTTCTTTATATTTAACTTCATTTAAAACAAAAACACTTTGAACCAGCTTTCAAAAAATAGTGTATAATATAATGGCATATTTCGTTTTATTTTACTTCGATGACTTTTTATTCCAAAAGTAACTAAGACACCTTTTGATGATCCATGTAATACAGTAAAATAAAATAAATTTAAAATTGTTAAAAATATAAAGGAAAGACAATGATAAAGATAAGAAACTAAGGTAAAATATGAGAGATAAAAATAATGGATAAAAGTTAAAAAGTTACTTTTGTACTTTTAAGAAACAGGAGGATAATAAACTATGCAACAGTATTTTATACAGGGTCTTATATAAAGGAAAATGCCAATCTAAGCTTTCTGGGGCAAGGGTCAGTAACCTTTTTCTCTAAAGAGCCATACTGTAAATATTTTATAACTTGTAGGCTGTACAGACTCCACGGCAACTGGTCAGCTCTGCCATTTTATATGAAAATAGTCATATACAAAACATAATGAATGGACATGGCTGTATAATAAAACTGTTTATAGAAACAGGCAGTGGAGCAGATTTAACACACGGGCTATACCCTTTTCTAGAGACTAAGGCAAAAGTGGAAGAGTAATTTACATGATTTTATGATAAACATTTACTCCAAAAAAGGATAGCTTTTCTTGACACTAAAATGTGAGATGAAAGTCACTAATGGAAGCTTGGCAGTGGGCAGTTAGTTAAATCTCTACAATAATTAAAATAGCATGTTTCATACAGCAGCTGGTCACAGTCCCATGAACATCTGTAAAATGAGTGTAAAATTCAGCATAAAATTGGATTTTTGGTCTCTTGTAGACAAAAACAATGGACTATTCTCTTCATTTTTAAATTGGCTATTATAGCAATGGCATTTTATGTTTTGGGATCGTTTTTCTTCTTAAGTTTGGTTTGCTTTTCTTTGGTTCTTTTGTTTGCCATTGTTACTAAAAAGAAAAATCATTCTCCCTATATAGCATGTGAAGCAATACATTATCTCATGCTGCGTTTAAAAACCTGAGAACCACATCAGTGATAAGACATGGGTAAGCATTATAGTGGGGGAATAAGAAAGAAATTATAATCTGATAGGCAAGATGGACATTTAAACAAAGAAAGTGTGATGAAGGTTATGATATAAGGAGACATGAATTTTGGTTTTGAATTTTAGGTCCACTGTTAATCAATAATGTGATCTTTAGTACATTTCTTGACCTCTCTGCCCTTGGTTTTTTCATCTATAGAATAAGGACAATATTAATGCCTTTCTTACTGAGATGAAAGGGTGGATTAAACAAAATTTAGTTCAGTGATACATAGTTAGTGCTTAATATGTGACTCAACTAGGGCATACATTCAAAAGTAAGGTTCTAAACTATGATAGAAGTTTTCAAAAATAGGTGTCTGTGAACTAGCTATATAACTCTTAAATCTCTCACACCTATAGGTAGATGCTTTTTTATTTTCCTGGAAGGAGGAGATTTGAAGAGCTTTACTTGAAGGCAGGTGTTTTGTGAATGTCTTCTTCCCCCAACACAGATACATCTCCCAAAGCATTTTTAAGGAGACCATTTAAGAAGTATACTATGTATCCCTTCATTTTAGAGGACACAGAGTACTAGTATCTGAGCAAAGTCTAAGACATGTATAAGAAGCTGGCTAGAGTGTAAAGTTTGTTACAGCAGAAGAGAGGGCTGGTATGAAAATGTTAATGGTACCCCTAGAGTTTATAGGGACAAGGGATTCATAAACTTTTCCTTGGATTACTTTTGAAATCCATAGAGAGGAATCTGCAATGGGGTGGTCTTAACTTTCACAAACAGGTCAGTTGGAGGGATGAAGGGACTTTGACAGAAAGTAGAGGCTGACTTCTAGGAATCTAGGGGTTACAGAATAGAGGTCTTTAGGGGTGAAGTTCAATATTCCATGAACGAACCAAAGAGAGTTTGCTTTGAACATCTGCCAAGCTCAGAGTACTGAAATTATATAATCTCCATAGATTCAGTCAAGTAATGTCTTTGTTCCACTTTATTTTCCTTGCCTACGCCTATGCTAACACAGTTAGGGTCAGAAACTGTAGTAAGGAAGATGGGTTGGGAGAAGTGTTTCAACTTAAAAGTGTACCCAGAGTTTCATCATGTTCATGAGATGGGTCATTGTAAGTACCTAACTGAAACTGTGTTTTGTGACTTAAAGTTACCATAGGTTGTTTCAACAGCTGAAAATGGACAGAGAAGCAATTGTGCTTGCCTGAATTTTTATTCAAGGACATGATGAGAACTAGTCTCTTTGAAAAATTTAGAGGAATAGAGTACGAAAAATAAAATAAATAAATAAAATGACTGGTTTGCAAATATTTGGTTACTTTCTGATTATATTCCATAATTCATACCTGTTTGATGTTACATACATTTGTTACTTATACACCTATATCAATGGATTGAAATCACACCTAGAACTACATGTTTCTTCATAATAAAAACATACTAAATCCCTCTCTCTCATCGTTCATTCAGGCACTGTGTTGGGCACTGGGAATAAAGGAGATTTTATAAATCTCATAGAAAAAGTTAATATGAGAAGCAGAATAATGTCTCCCTCCAAAATGTCTGCATCCTGATCCGTGAAACCTGCCAAGAGGTCAGCTTGCATGACAAAAGAGACTTTGCAGGTTGATTAAGTTAAGAATACTGAGAAGAAATTGTCCTGGATTATCCAGGTGGGTCCAATGTAAACATAAGGTCCTTATAAGGGAAGGAGGGAGGCAGGAGAGACAGTGTCAGAAAAAGAGATGTGATGACAGATTTGAAGATGCTACATTACTGGCTTTGAGGATGGAGAAAAGAACCATGAGCCAAGGAATGTAGCTAACCTTCAGAAGATGGAAAAAATAAAGAAAATAATTTTTTTTCCCGGAGCCTCCAGAAGGAACAAAGAATTCCATTTTAGACCTCTGACTTCTAGAAGTATAATATAATAAGTAAGCC
>NW_026058526.1:0-28789 GCF_023721935.1 Panthera uncia
AAAAAAAAAAAAAAAATCCTCAGTTAATGCTATTTTATGCTGTGTGATGTATATGTGTACGTACATACATGAATGCTTATTATAAACATATCCTGCTGTCCTTAATTGCCATCTTGTTTTTGGACCTTGAGATTATTTGCAGTTTTTTGCTGTTACTGATAATGTGTGTCCTGATGTGTGGTTCTGTGAAAGAAGTGCTGGCTTTGGGAGCCTGAGCACACAGTCCTCCATTCCTGTCTCTCAAGTCCGCCCTCTCAGAGCAGAAAAGAGATGTCCTGTGGCGCTCGCCAGTGCTGTGGCCCTGATGGATGGCTGAGACTCTTAACTTGGGGCGAAGTGTGGTAGTTGGTGTTTCAGGAAAATTAGTAAGCCCTGAGCCTTATACATCAGGTTCGGTTTTTTCTGACATTACTTGTGTAAATGAAAGGTGAGGGGCGCCTGGGTGTCTTGGTCGGTTAAGCGTCTGACTTCGGCTCAGGTCATGATCTCACAGTTCGTGGGTTCGACCCCCATGTCAGGCTGTATTCTGAAAGCCCAGAGCCTGAAGCCTGCTTCAAATTGTGTGTCTCCCTCTCTATCTGCCTCTCCCCCACTCTGTCTCTGTGTCTCTCAAAAATAAATAAACATTAAAAACAAAAACAAAATAATAATAAAGTAAACTCTTTGGGGTGCCTGGGTGGCTCCCTGGATTCGCGATGCCAACACAGGCCTCCATGCTGTGAGCTTGAATACGTAGGCCAGGCTGCTCTCGACCCCCACAGCCCAGTGGGCACTCCTGTCTCAGGCTGCACGCCCCTTTCCACCCACCCATGCACTGTGTTTGTTGCAATCACCTTGTCTGTTATCCCTCTGACCTCAAGATGATCACTGCAGCTTTGGCCCAAGGTGTGAGGGAAGTAAGAGCCCAGTTCCCGTTCACCACCACCACCTCAGCTGCTGTCCATTCAAGTTCTACCGCTTTGGGTGGACAGCCCTCTCAGCACAGGTACTTATGGGGCAGTGCCCAGGGCCCCCGGAAAGCTCAGGGCCCTGTGAGTACCTTTGTGAGGCACATTGTAATCGTCAGTGACTTCCTTTGCTGTGGTCCTGGAAGTGCCTAACCAAGCTCACATGAGCCAAGCCCAGCTTCTGTTTCTTGAGGGCATAGGAGTAAACACCTGTGTTTATTTGCATTTCAATACTTTGGGTAGCTCTGGTATTTTCATTTGGTGGAGAAGATGGGAGCTAATTTTCTTACGTTAAAGTTTAAGGTTTTAGGGGTGCCCTGCTGGCTCAGTCAGTGGAGCATGTGACTCTTGATCTCAGGATCGTGAATTCGAGCCCCACATTGGGGATAGAGTTTACTTAACAAAAAAGAAATGAAGAAATTTAGTGTTTTAGATAGTTATGGTAGTGCCTCTTTTTGTGGTAACATAAAACTGAAGCTAAGCAGATAGTTTTGCTTTCTTGAGCTGTGCGGATAGTTACCAGCCATATGTATGTATTTACATTTAAACTAATAAAAATTACATTAAAGTAAAACTCCAGTTCCTTAAGTTGAAATTCAATTACATATCAAGTGCCTGGTGGCACCATGGGGAAGCCGGTGGCTATTATACTGGACAGCACAGATTGTAGATCAAGTCAAGCTTGTGGAAAGTTCTGTAGGACTGTGCTGTTCTAGAATTTCCTGTGTGGAGTGTAGAATTTACTACACACATTCCTTTCTAGGTATATAAAGACTTCTGTGTACATCACACGTTTTCAGAGATATGAATTCCTGGCTCTCCATTACTGTATGACATCTGGAATTCTTCCATGGTGTATTTGTTTGTTTAACAAATTGTCGCGATGTGCATTCTGTGGGCCAGGCCCTGTTCTGAGATTCTGAGAATAAAATGGTAAGGAGGTTCCCTCATCTTACGGGCTTTCCATTTTAGTGGGTTTGCTGTGAAAACTTCAGACTTGCCAAAACTGTAAGATTCCGTTCCTATCATAAGGCAGATAGATGCATCTCTAATCCTAGCAGACAATCCTGCCCTTCCCTGATGGCGCATGTGCAGACACTGCCATTGCTGCAAGTGAGGGAGGTAGTCTGTGCAGGGCACTACCATCGTCTGTCTGGCCCTAGGCCCTGTACCATACTGCCACATGCCACAGAAACAATGGCACGAGCTTTCCTGAGATCATGGCCTTGCCATTTGGCAGCATGGTCTATCGTCACTCTTCCTGCCTCCTGACCCCTATGAGTCACCCCAGGTGTGCCAGTAGCAATTGCTCATTGACGAGTGTGAGTTCTTTGGCATCGGCCTCCCATTTGGTAGTTGTTGCATAACAGGAGGCAGAAGTAGCTAGAATCTGCTGGTAAAAAGGCCTTATGACAGAGCTTGCTAGAGGAACAGAAGTTGTGGGGCAGGAAAGTAGGCCTGTAACCTAGGTGGCACGGAGGGCTGGGCAGGGCAGAGCCCGGGCACAGCTCCTCGCGACCCAACGCTGCATAGGGTCCTCCACATGACTCTTGGCTCGGGGCTCCATCCCTTGGAGCATCAGGCACCTGCAGCCCCCAAGCCCTAGTACCTGCCCACATGCCACTATTGAGTGTCTCCCATCCTGGTTCCTTTGATTCTCAGCTCTTTGACCTAGAGCTGCTTGTTTTCCTTTCCCGCAGCCTCTCAGTCTCCATTGGGTTGACAGGTTGGGTTATTGGGTGTGGGGAAATGACCTTGGCATCAACATGCAGGGCTGACTTTTGTAAGACCAATAAAATCCCTAACGTTTTGAGTATGTGGTGTATGCCAGGCCTTGAATTACTTCTGTGTATGGACTTGTTCATTCTCACTGCAGTGGGTCTCAGTTCACGCATTTAGGAGAAGTCCTTGTAGTCACCCCTTCAGCAGTGGTAGGTGTCCACTTCTGTCTGGCCCTCTAACAGTGCTTGAAGCTGGAGGAGCCACTGCCACCTGCAAAACAGACCCAAGACGCTCAAATTAAATCCTCGGCCCAGGCTCCGCATCCTTCCCTCTTCCCACCCTGACCTCTCAGCAGGGTCCTGGCTTGCAGGCTCAAACCCACTCCCCCAGCCTCCTTCTTCCACCCCTGCAACAGTGGCAGACACACTGTGGGCATTTGGCCTGCCACAGACCTGGCTCCAGAATTGGTATGCAGCTGTTTTTGTGTCTGTGCCCTCCCAATCTAGTCCCTCCTGAGAAAAGCTAGTTTATTCCAGAAATGCATCATTACAGTGTAGCCAGAAGCCAACCCTGCCATCCAGCAGGCGCCCCAACTGAGCCCTCAGCAGCCACCAGCACCTTCAGACCTTGACACAATGTGCACAGTGCCTATCTGGTTTATTCTTTCCTTGCGGCAACAAATTGGGTTCAGGAAAACAAGCAGAATAGAAAGTCTGTTCTTCTGTCAGCCCTTCAGGAGACAGGGCTCTCTCATCTCAGCCTCTTCTTTGCCCCCCGACCCTGCACTGTGTCCCTTGACTGCATCTTCATATTGTGGGGGAGCACTTCATGATCCCGACAACAATGACAAAGCTGGATTCTGTGCTGGACACATGCTGGACGACATGCCTAGCACAGGAGTCCAGAGGGTACTTGGGATCCCTGGCAATGTAAGCAGATGGCGCCATAGTGGAGTCCATATTCCTCTTTACCCTGTAGAGTGACTCCTAGGGATGTGTCATGTACAGGGGCCAGGAGTATGGGGCAGTTCCAGGGATGTCCGGTGGGCATGGGTGGTCCCAGGAGGGTTAGAGTATATGGTGCCACCAGCCTCTCCACAGGTTATCTCATAGCACATAGCTCCCCAAACCAGTCTTTCTGCCCTGCAGCCCAGCAGCCTGGCCCTGCCGCCCACCTGTGCTCTGGCTGTGTCCCCTCTGCTTGAACTTTGCCTTCCCTTTCTACTCCCTTTGGGACATTGTGCAGGGTCCCTTCCCAGATACTTTTCCTTGCTCCGTAGGAAAGTAGATGATGCTGAGGTGCCTGGACTCCTCCACTAGTCATGTGACCTTGAGCAAGTCACTTCCCTCTGAACTCTCACTTACCATGTGTGACATGCATGTGACAGCAGGCAGGCACTCAGAGCTCCCTCCCCGAGCAGGTGCAGCACTAGTGTCCAATGGCGTGTGCTAGCTGCTGTGACAGACCTACCTGTGCCGCTTGCAGAACGTGCCTAGGGAGGGAAAATGCAGAGCTGGGTCAGCAGTTTTCCCTTCTGGAGGACTTGATACGTCATTAATGGGACACAGCCATCTTGCTCCCCTCTGCCCCAGAAGCTGGCTAGACCAGATGTAAACCTGAAGACCTGGGGGGGTTCTATCTCATTAGCCACCTTGCTAGGCCATTTCTTTCCTTCCTCCCTCCCTCCCTCCCTCCCTCCCTTCCTCTCTCTCTTTCTTAAATTTTTTTTTTTTAATTTTTTTTTTTTTAACGTTTATTTATTTTTGAGACAGAGAGAGACAGAGCATGAACGGGGGAGGAGCAGAGAGAGAGGGAGACACAGAATCGGAAACAGGCTCCAGGCTCTGAGCCATCAGCCCAGAGCCTGACGCGGGGCTCGAACTCACGGACCGCGAGATCGTGACCTGAGCCGAAGTCGGACGCCCAACCGACTGAGCCACCCAGGCGCCCCTTAAATTTTTTTTTTTAACATTTATTCATTTTTGAGAGAGAGACAGAGCGCAAGTAGGGGGAGGGGCAGAGAGAAGGAGACACAGAATCCGAAGTAGGCTCCAGGCTCTGAGCTGTCAGTACAGAGCCCAACATGGGGCTCAAACTCACGGACTGTGAGATCATACCTGACTGAAGTCAGATACCTGACTGAGCCACCCAGGCGCCCTGCTAGGCCATTTCTTTCTTGACGGAGGCCTTTGCATAGCCCCTCATCCTGGGTGTGTCCGCGGGATTTAGGAGGCCTGGGAGCCTTGGGCTAACCTGGAAGGCCTAAAGGCCTGGGAAAGGGAATATGCTGCCAACTGAATTAGGTATTTTTCCAGTGGAGTTGTCAGATGCAAAGAGATCTGGATTGGATATAGGGAGCCTAGGGGTTTCCTATGGCGGCCTGGAGTGTGGATGTGGGGAGCCTGAAGCTGGACACAGAGGCAGGCTCAGGAGAGGAAACGGAAGCACTGAGCTTGTGCCCCGGGCCCGGGCAGGCCTCTTTTCCCTGTGTCTTGTGGACTGTAATGCCCAGGGGAGCTGTGTGCAGTCAGTGGCTCCATGGAACCCAGAAGCAAACGGTGTGGGGAAAGTGTGACCTGTTTCCCCATGGTATGAGTGCTGAGGGTACCTTTTATTTTTTCAAACAACTTTTGAAAAATGTTTTTTTAAATTTAATTTATTTTTTTAATTTACATCCAAGTTAGTTAGCATATAGTGCAACAGTGATTTCAGGAGTAGATTCCTTAATGCCCCTTACCCATTTAGCCCATCCCCCCTCACACAACCACTCCAGTAACCCTCTGTTCTCCACATTTAAGAGTCTCTTAAATTTGTCCCCCTCCCTGTTGTTATATTATTTTTGCTTCCCTTCCCTTAAGTTCATCTGTTTTGTATCTTAAAGTCCTCTATGAGTGAAGTTATATGATATTTGTCTTTCTCTAATTTCGCTTAGCATAATACCCTCTAGTTCCATCCACGTAGTTGCAAATGGCAAGATTTCATTCTTTTTGATTGCCGGGTAATACTCCATTGTGTGCGTGTGTGTGTGTGTGTGTGTGTGTGTGTGTACACACACACACACACACACATACACACACACACCCCACATCTTTATCCATTCATCCATTGATGGACATTTGGGCTCTTTCCATACTTTGGCTATTGTTGATAGTGCTGCTGTAAACAAAAAGAGACCCTCTTTCTCTGCATCCTCACCAACATCTGTTGTTGCCTGCGTTGTTAATATTAGCCATTCTGACAGGTGTGAGGTGGTGTCTCGTTGTGGTTTTGATTTGTATTTCCCTGATGATGAGTGATGTGGAGCATTTTTTCATGTGTCGGTTGGCCATCTGAATGTCTTCTTTGGAGAAGTGTCTATTCATGTCTTTTGCCCATTTCTTCACTGGATTATTTGTTTTTTGGGTGTTGAGTTTGATAAGTTCTTTATAGATTTTGGATACTAACCCTTTAAATGATATGTCATTTGCAAATATCTTCTCCCATTCTGTCAGTTGCCTTTTAGTTTTGCTGATTGTTTCATTTGCTGTGCAGAAACTTTTTATTTTGATGAGGTCCCAATGGTTCATTTTTGCTTTTGTTTCCCTCGCCTCCGGAGACGTGTTGAGTAAGAAGTTGCTGCAGCAATGTTTATTTATTTTTGAGAAAAAGAACACAAGCAGGGGAGGGGCAGAGAGAGAGAGAGAGAGAGAGAGAGAGAGAGACAGAATCTGAAGCACGCTCTAAGCTCTGAGATGTCAGCATAGAGCCTAATGTGGGGCTCAAACCCACAAACCATTGGATCATGTCCTGAGCCAAATCAGATGCTTAACTGACTGAGCTACCCAGGCATCCCTATTTTTCTTTTAATGTTTTATTTATTTTTGAGAGAGAGCAAGAGCGAGCATGAGCACAAGCAGGGGAGGGGCAGAGAGAGAGGGAGAGAGGATCTGAAAAGGCAGAGACACCATTGAAGGGCTCAACCTCACGAACCATGAGATCATGACCTGAGCCAAAGTCAGACATTTAACTGACTGAGCTGCCCAGGTGCCTTTTAAAATACAGTTTCAGGGGCATCTGGGTGGCTCAGTCGGTTGGGCGTCCTACTTCAGCTCAGGTCATGATCTCACATCTCATGGGTTTGAGCCCCGTCTCCAGCTCTGTGCTGACAGCTCAGAGCCTGGAGCCTGCTAAGGATTCTGTGGCTCCCTCTCTCTCTGCCCCTTCCCTGCTCATGCTCTGTCTCTCTCTCTTTCTCTCAAAAATAAGTAAACATTAAAAAAAATTTTTTTAAATATAGTTTCATACATTTAGGTGGGAAGTGAACTAGGCAGTGGCCTTCTCGTTGCGGTGGTTTTGCGCCAGCCGTGACACCCTGCAGATGCCTCATTTCCCTTCAGAGAAGCACCAGCTTTAGACTAAAGACAAGAGCCATATACCTTCTAGAAGGGACATGTGCTGGAGCAGAAGCTAAGGCTAAGGCTCCTCCCTGGGGCAGGTGGGGGCAGGAGAGGCCAGGGGAGTTTGAGCTACAGGCTGGAAGAGGGCATATGGCAAGAGGCAGTTTCAGGGAGTGCAGGGCAGTGTGTGGCAGTAGGTCCAGATGAGGAAAAGAGGAGGTGACAGCAGGGGCTTTGCAAGAAACCACTACAAGGAGAGTTCCCATACCTAGCAGGCCAGGCCCAGGGCCTTCTTCCTCTTGGCACCATCCATTTCTCTACCTGGGCTCTTCCAAAATGGCCTGTTCACCTTCCTAGTCCTGGGAGTTTGTTGGCACCCGAGTGGATTCTAGAGCCTGTTTTCCACCGCTGGGCAGGGGCCATGCTGCTTGCCATGGGATTCAATGTATCCCAGCACTGTGAAGGCGAGTCCTGCCTAGGAGAAATCTGCTGCATTTGGTTCAGCTCAGCACACTAAGCTGCCCTAGGCCCTGTTTCTGATGTTGCTGACATCAGTGTGAATCACCTGGGACCATTTTGCTTCACTTGGCAGAGCAACTGGGCCCAGCAGCTGGAGGCCTGAGCTTGTGTGTTCCTGTCCCTCTGCTCCCAGGCCTGGGGCCTAGTCACAAGTGGTGGGACAGCTCATTCTGTTTGCAGATGTGCTGGTGGGCCAGTGGCTTGGGTTTGGTGCCGCTCTGACCCAGCTGCGTTAGAAGTGTGATAATGTAGCTTCCGGGTCCCCTACCATGCCAGCGTCCCATGTAGCTTCTCTGGCCTATACGCCCTGTGGGAGGAGAACGATGTTTGACTCTAGGAGCTTTGTCTGGTATACTGGAAGAAAGGTCAGGGCCCCTTGCCCAGCCAGGAGAATGGGCAGGCAAGGAGGGCGGGCATCCTGTCTTCCTGGTGGGATCTGGGTTCTTCTAAATGCTTTTTCTTATTCCCTGATTCAAGGACCAAGAGACTAGCAACCCCCAGAGTGATCCCCATCCAGTCCCCCTAGCACTGTGGCAGAGGAGTGTGTGGGAGGGAGGCGTGGAGCTGTGGCCCCAGATGTCACCAGTGTCTGGAGTGCCCTGGGAGAAGTGCCAGATTTCATCTGCAGAACTGGATGGTCCAAGAGTTAGGGTTGGGGGTTGTGGGCTGGGCTACAGGAAGCAGGCTCTGAAGGGATGCTCAGGGGCTTGACTAGGGTGTGGAAGAAGCCACCACCTCCAATCCTTGGAAGCTCTGAAACTGGCAGGGCCTTTGGATTGGTCCTGGGCGAGGCAGCTCTCTGTGGGACTCACTCAAACGTCAGACCGAGGATCCTCAGGCCACCTGTGCTGGCAAGGGCTGACACAGGGGCCACTTTGCTCCCATTAAACCTGAGACACAGCCTCCCACTGTGGCCTGATGGCTGAGGGGGTTCATGGAAGCATGTAGGAAGACAGTCCCATTTGTCACAGAGCACATTCCTCACAGGCACACAGATGAGAGAATCACAGGCTGGGGAGGCCAGGCAGCACCATCCAAGGCCATAAGCTTCTCTGGCTCCCACACCTGTGAGGTAGAGACATAGGAATGTCCTGTCCCAGCTTAGAAGCCTGTAGACTTTATGGTCTCCCTGCCAAGGAGCAAAGGCTACCCAGCATGGCCTTTCGGCCAGCACTTCAGTGATCATGGACTTGTGTCCATCCTTGGGGTGGGGAGCTGTACCTATGTTTGTATTCACAGGGTAGGGCATCTGAAGGAAGGTGTGCGGGTGAAGCTGAGAGGGAGAGGGGGCTTGTTTGTGCAGATGGAATCTGTGGGCCTGGGGTGGGGGGAGGGAGCAAGGGTGCAGCAGGAGTGAGAGTGTGTGGCAGGCAAGAGCAGGCTGAGCCCCCTCCACCCCTCCACTTCCAGGTCAGCCAGAACAGCCTCACCATGCTGTCCTCACCATCGCCGGGCCAGCAGGTGCAGACCCCGCAGTCGATGCCCCCTCCCCCCCAGCCGTCCCCGCAGCCTGGCCAGCCCAGCTCGCAGCCCAACTCCAACGTCAGGTAGGCCTGGCCGGGGTGGCCCTCCCTGCCTGGCTCCCAGGGCGGGCCCCACCTCGTGCCCCAGCTCACAGATGCATCTGCTTTTGCTTTGCTGCAGCTCCGGCCCTGCCCCTTCCCCCAGTAGCTTCCTGCCCAGCCCCTCACCGCAGCCCTCCCAGAGTCCAGTGACGGCACGCACCCCGCAGAACTTCAGTGTTCCCTCCCCGGGACCTTTAAACACCCCTGGTAAGTCAGGCCTGGGGTGGGTGTGTGATCCAGGGACCAGAGCCCATCATGTAACCCATACACAGCCCTGTGGGTTGAGGTGCTGAGATTCACCCCCTTACCCTCTGGAGGCCTCAGCTTGTAATGGGGTGGGTGAGCCCTAGATCCCCCACCTTGAGGGTTTGCAGAGAGCCCGGGCTTGTGGGCTGAAGCCGCATTCACCACATTGTGTTCTGCAGTGAATCCCAGCTCGGTCATGAGCCCAGCTGGCTCCAGCCAGGCTGAGGAGCAGCAGTACCTGGACAAGCTGAAGCAGCTCTCCAAGTACATCGAGCCCCTACGCCGTATGATCAACAAGATCGATAAAAATGAAGGTGCGGCTGGGCCAGGGCAGGAGTGCAGTGGAGGGGGCGGGTGGGATGCAAGTACCCCTGGCACGTGTCTTAGTAGCCCCTCTCTGTCCCAGACAGAAAAAAGGATCTGAGTAAGATGAAGAGCCTTCTGGACATTCTGACAGATCCCTCTAAGCGGTGAGTTTTGCCCCTGGTCCTGGGGGTAGGACAGTGGTGTGCCCATGTCTGGCAGCTTGGTTAGCCCAGCCTTGGACGGGCATTTGGTGGTGAGACGGAGTTTAAAGAAGGGGCCTCGGGCCTCCACAGGTGACTCCAAGCCCTTGGCCCCTTGCCTGTGCCAGTATCCAGCCCCTGCCCTGCCCCTGACTTCCCAGTGGCGTTGGGCAAATGACTGCATCTCATTTACTCCGTTGCAAAAGGAGTGACTATGGCTCACCCGGGTTGGCTGTGAAAATGAAACAAGACATCGCCTTGAGAAGCACTTGTAAGGCATTGGAGCCCTGGTTCACAACATGGCACACGTGCCCTGCCCCTACCTGCCAGCTGTGCTGCTCTGAACGCCAGAGACGGGCCAGCTCTGCAGAACTGTGCACATGGACTGGCCTTTGGGTTCTGTCCCTATTTCTGCATCAGTTTGGCTATGCTCCCTTCTAGAAGATCTTCTCTGTTCTATTTACTGTGCAAAATGCTAGAAACTGCAGAACTAGATGTATTGGAGCTGGGCAGCACTCAGGCCTCTAGGCTCGATCCCTCTTTGGGACTCTAGGGCCTGGGGCAGGGACCTGGCCTCTGTCTCTCCCCCTGACCCATCACCTTTATGCCCTCTTCTGATGAGCAGGACCGGACAGCTCCTGGACGTGGGACTATCTTGCCTTATACTCTGGGTCTAGGAATAGTTCAATGACTGGGGCTCCTGTGGAGGATTCTGGTGGCCAAGGCTGGTTCCATGCACACCAGGACAAGCTAGGCAGGGAGCGGTTGGGATGAGTGCTCAAGAGCCGCTGACACCTCATCCTTGAGCACCCAGAATCAGTCACATCCCCTCTCCCCATAGGTGCCCCCTGAAAACACTCCAGAAGTGTGAGATTGCCCTGGAGAAGCTCAAGAATGACATGGCAGTGGTGAGTGGGGCACCATGGCCTGGTGGTGTCCAAAGGGCCACAGGCATCTGTGGGGAGAATTCAGAACCACAAGCTGAGAGAAGCCTTCACAGTCAGGAGTGGGCAGAGGGGCCATGCTGCTCAGCCTGGGGACCTTGCCCAGGAGTCTTTTGCCAGGTCAGGTCTGCTGTGCGGAAGGAGAGTATATGTGGGAACATGGGAGAAGTCACCCTGTGGCTGTGGTCCTGGGGTGCTTTCTGCAGCCCCCAGGTGCATGGGCTTTCTTGTATGCCCATCTCCACCATCAGGCCTCCACCCAGCCCTGCCCAGCCCCAGTCCAAGCCCTGGGGGAAGGGAACTCTGGGGAAGGTCAAGGCTGCAGAAGGCAGGAGAATGTATCCAGGATCAGCCGTATTTGTCTCCAGGGGGCAGAGGTTGTGGGGAAGCCACAGCAGTCTGGCTGTGAAGGATAAGGACTTCAGGGTCTGGAAAGCCTCCCCAAGAGTGGGCTGCTAACGTCCCCACTCCCCATCCTGTCACAGCCCACGCCCCCACCACCCCCGGTGCCGCCAACCAAGCAGCAGTACCTGTGCCAGCCACTCCTGGATGCCGTCCTGGCCAATATCCGCTCACCTGTCTTCAACCATTCCCTGTACCGTACATTCGTGCCAGCCATGACGGCCATCCACGGCCCACCCATTACGTACGTACAGTCCAGGGTTCAGCCTCGCAGTGGGTGGCGGGCCGTGGGCCACGGGCCACAGCCTAGTGTGGTGTGGTGACCATGGTGGTCTCTTCCAGGGCCCCGGTGGTATGCACTCGGAAGCGTAGGTTTGAAGACGATGAACGGCAGAGCATTCCTAACGTGCTCCAGGGGGAGGTGGCCAGATTAGACCCTAAGTTCTTGGTGAACTTGGACCCATCTCACTGCAGTAACAACGGCACCGTCCACCTGATATGCAAGTTGGGTGCGTACAGGGGAGGGCGGGGCTGGTGCTATGGGAGAGTGAGTCCCGAACTACAGCCCAAGGCCCTGGAGCAGGCCCAGCACAGGCCCGCATGATCCATGTGGACAGGCACTTGGCCTCCCACAAACAGGCATGCTCACACCACACCCTGAAGCCCACCATCCCTGTGTCCTCCTGGATCCTCACACATACCTGGCCCAGGAGGTGCTCTGAGGGCAGAGCCCTGAGCCCACAGACTCTTACCTCTCACCGGCCTGCCGGGGAAGCCCCTCCCTCCCAACCAGATATGGCTGTGCTTGCCTGAGGCCTTAGGGAGATGTGGAAGTGGGAATCAGAGTGACCTCCAGACTGCAGCAAGCCTCACCAGAACCTTTTGGGATATGAAGAGCCCTGTTTAGAGCAGGGCTATGAGGCAGGGCAGCCTGGGCCAGGTCACAGGCATAGACACATGTGTTGCAGATGACAAGGATCTCCCGAGCGTGCCGCCGCTGGAGCTCAGTGTGCCTGCCGACTACCCCGCCCAGAGCCCACTGTGGATTGACAGGCAGTGGCAGTACGGTGAGCCAAGAGGACAGCCTTGGGGAGGCCTCACGGCTGCCGTCTAGGGACCCTGGTAGGGGGCATCAGCTCAGGGCAACCGAGATTTGCTCTGTGCCCCGCAGCTGAGGCCCCTCCTCCTCTTTCTCTGCTGCCCCTTTGTGGGCAGGAGTGGGTTGCCCAGAAGTCACTTGGGAAGAAAGGGGTCCATCCTGTGTCTGCAGGGCGGTCACCTATAGTGAGAGAGAGGCGAGCAGGTCCAACCGCCTTTGTGGGCCTCTGCAAGGCTGTTACGGGAGTACAGAAGGAGCTTGGGCTTACGGAGACCCACCTGGGTGACATGGCTTCAAACCAGAGGCCCGGAGAGACCCCTGTTGATGGTGGCCAGTCCCCCTGCAGTGCAGAGCTGGTGCATAGGGCTGGGATCCCAAGGCTGTCCCTGAGAGAAAGCCCTGGGCTCCAGACCTGTTCACATTCCAGTTCTCCACTGACGCATGGGCCTGGGAGGGGACCGTGTTGGCCACCTCACTGTGTGCGGGAGATGGCATCCTGGTCATGTTGACTGGCTTCGATGCCCTAGACGCCAGCCCTGTGTCTGTGGGGTGGCCTTTCATAAAGAGTTGCTTGTGCAGCCCAGGGTCAGGCCCAGCGCTGGCTGTCCCGGCGGAGGTCACAGCGGCACTCATGGCCCATTGCTCTGTTGCAGACGCCAACCCCTTCCTGCAGTCAGTGCACCGGTGCATGACCTCGAGGCTGCTGCAGCTCCCGGACAAGCACTCGGTCACAGCCCTGCTCAACACCTGGGCGCAGAGCATCCACCAGGCCTGCCTCTCCGCCGCCTAGCCACCCACCCACTGGGGACCACGGGGATAGCCGGCAGCCTTGTCGGGGCCACAGCGGACATGCACCTCACGTTGGATATTTCTAGGTGTTGGCTCCCTTAGAGAACCTGGGCTTAGATTAGCTTTCCTGCTTTTATCTTCTGCCTTGGGGACCTGCCAAACATTTTCCCATACTTATACGTGACTGGGGCAGGTGGCTGTGGAGCTGGCTGCTTCGTGGTGGGGTTGGGACTCCCCCACCCCCACTCCCCCCCGGGAGTCGGACATGCCTCAGCCCTGTGTGCTCCTCCTTGGGCTGCTGTCCCCTTGGCTTCTCCAGGGCCCATGTCCTTCCTCAGCAGCCTGGGGGAGAACTCCAGGTCTCGTTAGAGCCTCTTGTGTGTGTGCCAGAAAGCTTTTTGTTTCTGTAGGGGAACATGGAGAGCATAGGAAACCCTGAAAACACACACAGAATTCTCTGGTCACAGTTTTGGGTTCAGACCCTTCCACCATTGCCGTGGGGGGCACGCCACTGGGAAGCTCCTGGATCCAAGGGCCGCTGGCTGCGTCTCAGAAGGAAAGTCGGCCAGCAGGCAGTTGTGAATCCCCTGCCATCACCTGGGACTCATACCTCATGGCATTCTCCCTTTAAGCCATGGGGGTCTGCTCAGCACTGTGGGGGTGCCTAGGGAGCAGGGACACCTGAGTGGATCCTGTACCTGGCACCGTGCCCACTCACTGGGCACTTGGGCCTGTTCTTGGGTCAGGGCAGCATCCTCAGGACCTGGCGTCATCAGAGCTGCTCCAGAGAGTGAAAGCTCCCTGACAGGGCATCAGCCCTCTGGCAATGAGAGGTTTCCCCTTTTGTATGTGCACTACCGTGTCATCTGTGGTTCTTATAATAAATTTATTATTCCTGTGTTTGTCATGAGTTTGTCACTGTGTCCCCTCCCACAAGTCTGGGACCACTATCCAGTGAGGTATGCTTTCAGGGCTGAGCCAGATTCCTCACCTTGGAGACGGCCGTGGATGCCCAGACCTTAGTTCACCCTTTTTTGACAGTATCAGTGCCTCATCCTGGTTTACCCCGAGGTTTCTGGCAAAGCTCCTGCTGCCCAAAGAAGAGGCAGAGATCAGCACTGAGGAAATGGCCAGTGGGGCCAGTAGCCCTGTCCTGCCAGGGGAGGGTCGACACTAAACTGACCACACCCATGAGACCTAGGAAGCTTCGGTTCTGGTGAGTAAGGGGGTGGTGAGGCTCTTGGGTGGGAATCTCAGGGTGGGGCCCCAGCGCCCTGGAGAGGACCATTCTCCCATGGCCGTGGCCCTCCACAGCAGAAGGCAGGCTCGGTAGGATGGCTCGTTAGCTGGGGTTGTCAGTGTGGAGGCTGGACGGCGCTGTGGCAGGGGGGACGGGACTTGCCCTTGTGCCTGGAAGGCAGTCCCAGCCCAGCCAAGGGCCAGGAAACCCCCTGCACTCAAAGAAGGGTGCATGCTGTGCCTGCCCGTGGCGCAGGGCACCCACCAGGCCCTGGACAAGTCCTGGTGACTGCCCCAGTGGGCCCCTCCCACCGCAGGGAGCAGAGCTGGGGGCACAGGGCAGGGCAGCCATGTCAGAGAGCGGTGAGGGATGAGGTTCACAAGTGGAGAAACGAGCTTTATTTCCAGTCTTCAACAGGTAGGGTAATACTTATTTAATGTGTTTTTGTGTAAATGCAGAATAGCAAAATACTGAGCAAGAAAATAGTGTCTCGGTTCTGAGAGCAACCAAGTACTTTATCTGCCATGAACTTTGCTTATCTGGAATTTCGCGCGGCCTAAACGTGTTCGAATTCTTTTGAAGTGCTATCTAGAGAGGGTTAGCGTCTCCAGCTGTAGGGCACTGGCCTGGCCCTGACCTGGCATGCAGACGCCGACACGTGCCGCCCGCCTCAAAGGACAGAGCGGTGCAGCCGCCGGCGCTGCACCACCTGCAGCCTTTTCTGCCGCTCAGCAAAGTTACTCTTCAAGGTCTGCTTCAGCGCGGGCAGGATGGGGCGCTCTGCCACGGGCATAGGGCTCAGAATCAGGCTGGTAGGGCAGAGGGAGGTCACTACAGGTGCCCCCGGGAGCAGGAGCGGAGACTTGGCTGGCAGCAGGGCCCCAGGCAAGGCACTGAGCTGTCCCTGCCCCTTATGTACTGGGCTCAGGCCACCCCACCCTCCCCCTGCCGGTGGGACTCACCATTTCTTGGGGATGCCCTTGGTGGGGACCTTGGGGAGCTGCATGGCTCCCTGGTGAAGGGCCTCCTGGTCCCTGGTGAAAGAGGAGTCGGTAGTGAGCCCCAAAAGAGCAGACCTCACCGGGATGCGGTGGGGGCCACGCCGAATCACTCACTTGGGAGAGCTGGGGCCGGCCTCCTCAGATGCAGCCTTGGGCCTCCTCCGGTTCCCTTCCAGGAGGGCCTTGAGGCGCTGCAGCTGGAAGGCAGGGAGAAGAGGGGCAGTGGGCGGGGTCTGCGGAGGCACTGGGGTCCCCGCTGCCTGAGCCTCACCTCTTGGGCCTGCAGGAGGTTGGCGTTCCACAGCTGGCGGATGACCACTTCGCACTGCTGAAGCGTGGTGGGCTTGCGCAGGTGCAGGGGCAGATTCATCACGGGGGGCTGCTTGCCCTTGTGCTGGCTGCCTGCCACCCAGGGGGCTGCTGAACTGGACGTCTCCACTTCTTCATCTCTGGAACAGGCACTAACAGCAGCCCAGAGCTAGCCTGCCAGGATTGGTCTAACCACCCACCACCTCTCTTGAGGGCGGCATCCACACCAGTGTGCGGCTGGTGTGGGGAAGAAGGGTGTGTCTACACAGCCTCCTCGGGGTCTGGTTCCCTTCTGCTGACCAGGGTGCTCCAGACGCCAGGTGGCGGGGGTGGGGGGCCACTCTGGTGCCAGCTGTGACCTGGGCGTATCCCTTCCTCTCCCCTCAAGGTGCACTGAGGGTCAGATGTGGTTCAAGCTGTGTGACTGCCCTCAGTCCTGACCCCACACCCGTGGGGCTGGTTGAGAGGGACTCTCAGTAAGGACCGTGCAGAGAAGCAGGACCCCGTCCTGCTGGCTGAACTACCCAGGGGACAACAGGGTCTCTTCGGATGCAAAGTCCAGGTTCACTGCTGCTTTCCAGGAAGTCCCAGAAACAGGTGTCAACCCGGTCTTGCTCTGGCCTGCTGGCTCTGTGCCTTGCGGAGGCCAAGCACATTTCCCAGGGTGAGCCCAGGAACCCAACTTACTGTTGTTCTTTTGCTTGTTGTCTTGGTGAAAAGCAAACTAATGTAAAGGCCAAGTTACTTGGTTCCATTTCTGTGAGAAATTAGTTTCTGGGCTGCTGTTGGCACCCTCGTGTGGGCTCAGGTCAGCACAGGGCATTGCCCGCCAGATGGGCCTGCCTGGAGTGAGTCTGCTTTCACTCTGGAGACTGACCCATTTGGAAGGGCAAGGCAGCTGGCTGCTTCCAGAATGTGAACCTACGAAATGCAACGCTGGGCCCACAGGGTACAGGTGAGCCCTTACTTGGCCTGCCCCTGCACCCCTGGAGCGCTGTCCCGCTTGCTGTTGTGAAACAGGGCAGCAGCTGGGGTCTTCTCTTCCAGGTCCGTCTTCGGAGGAATGTCAGTTTTTGAGTCTTGCTTCTTGGAGAAGCTGGGCCGGGGCCTGGCCTTTCCTTGAGAGTTGGCTGTAGATCAGACCCAGACAGGGCAGTCACTGTGGGTGGGCATCAAGAGCCAGGGCCCACGTCCTCCAGGATTGGCTGTGAGTGCCCAAGGAGCGCCTGCCCTCTGCCTCGGTTTCCTCCTTGTAAAGGAGAGATGGTAACAGAGTCCCCATTGTGGGGGCTGCCAGGTGACCCAAAAAGGGGGTCTGTGGGTGGTGCCTGCTGAACGCTCTAAAACTACTGCTGCTGTAGAAGCTGGCCTCCCCCTACTTGTACTGGGTCAGTCTCCCATGCCTCGGGGAAGTCCAGGGGTCAGGGTGGCCCCGCAGCTGTTCCCTGACTCTGAAGCAGCACCCCATTTGGGGCAAAATGAAACTGTATGAGAGTTCTGGGACCCGGCCTGCACAGACTTCCTTTCCACGGACAAGGCCCACGGCCTGCCTAGGCCCTGCATGGAAGGGGCAAGGGCCACACCCGGGGAGGATGCCTGGCCTCTCAGGGAGGCCGAGTGCAGAGAAGGGGCTATTAGCTCCCCTCACTCTGCAGAGGACACCACAAGCCCAGAACGCTAGGCAGGGCTGTCCCACCTGTATCCACCTGCTTTCAGGTGTTTGTCGTGTTTGACAAGCAGGGCTTCTGCCAGGCTGCCCTTGGAAGACCACTTAGGAAGGCTCAGGGGCTCCTCTCTTTGTATGCAGGCAGGGTGTGCCTGCCACAGGACCTTGTGCCCCACGTTGATCTGACGTTCACTTCCTTTGTAGCCAACCCCGCTTTCGCTTTCGTAGTCTCCCTCTGGCCAATCCATGGTCCTGTCACACCCCGCCTCGGCTCCTTCCTGCTGGTGTCAGCTGACGGCACCTGGCGGCCACCCTCTCTGGCTCCCTTCAGCTACTCCTTAACCCTTAAGTCCACAGAGCTTGGCAAAGGTGCAATCTGGTCAGCACCCCACACTGGCCATCGGGGCCCAGGGCCCCAGTGGGGCACGTGCCCCTCCCCTGACCCTGAGTTCACAGAGGGTGCTGGCATGCCACCTGACAAGGTCGAGTTTGAGACGGACTTGATGGACTGAAAGCTGGAATTGGAAGTGCTGCCTGTGGGAAGTGCACCGGGTTAGTCTGAGATGGTGGCAGCACCACCTTGGTCCCAGCTTTCCCGGACACTTCTGTGCCCCGCTGTTGGGAGGGGCCAGGCCACCCGTACCTTCCTCCTGGCCCTGCAGGCCTGTGTGTTTGTGTTTGTGTTTGTGTTTGTGTTTGTGTTTGTGCAGAGCCCTCCCCCCCGCTCTGGTGAGGCAGAACCAAGGCCAAGGGGAAGGTGATTTCTGGAAGGGCCATCCAGAAAGCAGCGGGCTTGGGCCCGAAGAAGCAGGCCCTGAATGGGAGGATGGCCTCTTCTGATAGCCCACTGGGGACCCCCGACCCTGCAGGACTGGGACCATTAACAGGCCCTGCCACTTGCCCAGGATAGCTCACTGGAACTGCTCTGCTCCGCTCGAGGAGGGCCCACCACCACTGTTCCCATATTCCATGTCCCCTAGGAAGGGAGCCCCGGGACACCCCCAGACTGGGGCATACCAGGCTAACACCTCTCAGACCACCTCTTGATGTCAGACTTGGCCCCAAAGGTATGTGGGGGGAACAGGCCCAACACAGCCTGAGTCTCCCTGGGCTGGGCTGGAGGACAGGCAAAGAGAAAGGGGCTGTCACGATGAGGAAGGGCCTTAGACGAGTGACTGCAGGTCTCTCTGTCTCTACACTTGGTCACAGCAGACATGGCAGGGAGGATCCCCAGAAGGACTGTGCCCACAGCCGTCTGTGCCAGAGGCACAGGGCTGGGGGCTGCCATAGCAGCAACCCAAGTAAAAGAATCCAGCAGAGCCGCAAGGCTGGGGGCCCGGGGGCGGGGTGGTGGTGGCAGGGGTGGGGTCTCGGCAGCCCCACCCCAAGCTGCTCTTCCTGCTTCCTTACTGCAGACTTCAGGCCTTGGGATCCCCGAGAGCCCCACCTGCTGTGCTTGGGTGCACAGTCACCCACACCATGGCGGGGGGTGGGGGGCAGTGGTGTCTGTCCAGGTCCCCCAGGATTCCTCCCCACTGGGATAGTACATGGGCCAGTGCAGCTAGCTGGGTAGACACAAGCACTCTGGAGGGGCTACTCCTGACAGAAGTAATTTCCCATCAGGCACCCAAGGGCCTCAGTCTTACCTTTCTTTGGCTTTTGATTCATTATTAGCTTGTAATGGAGATCTGAAAGCAAGCATGTGCACTGGTCATTTTTGAAACTGCAGCCATTTGGGGAGAAGAGGTTTTGGCTTGCCCTGTGCACTCCCCGCTGAACCCCTGAGAGACCTCACACATGACCTTAGCAGCCAGGACACTGCCCCATGGGCCAAGCCTTTACCCTGGGTGTCTTAGGGCCAGCAATGCCTCTAGCTGTTCCCTGAGCCAGAGCCCTTGGGTGAGAGCCTCGCCAGGAGTCCATTCCTCTGCCCATGACATCTATAGGGCACCCTCTGCTAGGTGGAGCCCCAAGCTCCAGAAGAACAGAGGTGAGTGAGTCAGGATGACCCAGTCCTCCAGGAGCCCCTAGTCATGGATGAGCAAATGTGGTCAGAGCAATGATCAAGTGACACCCAGAACGTGGGCTGGCCACATCCAGCCTGGGCATCAGGGAGGGACAGGGGTGAGACTCAAGACTCCTTATGTCAGGAGGAGGGAGTCCTGACATCATGGTGAGCCCTTGATCTAATAGCACTTCAGGTAAAGGCAACAGGAGAAAGGTGGGGAGAAACTGAGACAGGGCTAAGAATGTGGGGGGAGGAGTTCCAACTAAAGCATAAGGGAGAAGAGAGGACAGCAGTGTCCCACCGTGATAGGCCTTAAGTTCTGCTTCAGGCCTGGCCCATGGCGGTGAGGAGCCACCAGCGGGGCAAAGTTAGGAAGGACCTGCCCTGAGGAGACGCGGGGGCAGGGGGAGGTGTCCAAGGAGGGGCTGGATGGGAATGGCAAGTCGGCTCTCGATCTGTGTTTAGTTTGTGAAAATCACTGAGCTGTACACTCGCACTTTTTACTTCCATAAAAGTTTTTAGAACAGGCGGGCCCGACTTGCCTAGAGAGGAGACTGCGACCCGGCTTACTGTGGGAAACGCTACACAGCCAGACCACCCCACCAGATCACCAGATGGTGGGGCGGCCCCGTCGACCCCGTCCACGAAGACTCAGGTTTGGGGCCCGGGGGTGCGGAGGAGGCAGGGAGTCCGAGACCCACGTAGCAGGACCCGGGGTGGGGCTTGCTGCCCTGTGTCCTCCTTATACCCTGTTTAAGGGTTTCTAAACCTCGTGTTCTAGAGTCCACGAGTGTTTCGGTACTGGAGGCACCCGGGAGCGGCAGGTCTGCCTCTCCCTCGGGCCCCAGCCGCGGAAGACGCCTCACTCGCGGCCGCGGCGCCCGGACTCACCCTTGTTCTCCCGCTTGAGGTGCTCGATCTCCTCGTGGAGCTTGACCAGTGTCTCCGAGTGCTGCTGCTGCAGGAACTGCAGGCTCTTCTCCAGGTCCACGACCCGCTTCTGCGCCTCGATGAGCCCAACCTGCGTGCTGTGCTGCGCGGGCTGGAGGATGGCGGGCGGGCGCAGGCGCGACGTGCCCCGGGAGCCCGGGAGCCCCGAGCTGGGGGGCCGCTGCCCGGCCGCCGCCACCCCCGCGCTCATGTCGCCGCTGCCGCCGCCTCTGCCGCCGCCTCTGCGGTCGCTGCACTCCCACTTGGTGGCTCGACTGCCCCGGCCTGGTGCCGCGTCGCCATGGAAACGGGCGCGAGCGGGCGAGGGGGGCGGGGCGTGCGGCGGGGCGTCGTCTGTGATGCCCGAGAGACCACGCTGCTGCTGGTGGGGGTGGGGCCTGCGTCAAGTTTGCCTGAGCTCGTACACCCTGACTTTGAAAGGCATCCTCTGAATTAAGGTCAGATAATCGTCCGCCTTTACAGTAGGTCTTACTGTCCAATTTTCTATGCTTGTTTATTTTAATAGTTCGCTTCTGGAATAGATGATATGGATTACATATTCAAAAATCCAAAGGTAGAGGACTTTCTGCTTTATGAAATGTGGACAGAATATATGAAACAGCCACCTGGAAACAACGAGAAGAACAAAAAGCAAAGTGGACGAAGGCAGCTCTTGAAAGAAGAGCTGCTTGGGGCGCCTGGGTGGTTCAGTTGGTTAAGTACCCAACTCTTGAGTCTGGCTCAAGTCACAACTGCGAGATGGAGACCCGTGTCAAGCTCTGCGCTCTCGAGAGCAAGGAGCCTGATTGGGTCCCTCTCTCTCCCTGTCTGTCTCTCTCTCTCTCTCTCTCTCTCGCTCTCTCCTCTCTCTCTGCTCCTCCTCCGCTTGCATGCTCTCTTTCTCTCAAAATAAATAAATACAACTATTTTTAAAAAGAAGAGCTGCTTTTTCCCTGAGCTCTCTCTTCTGGTCAGCCAGACCTCAAACAGGAAGCCACAGTCCTATTGGCCGCAGAAGGCAGAGGATGGAGTTTGGGAAGGACACTGCAGCTGGAAACTGAGGGGGCAACACAGTGAAGTTTGGAGCCTCTGCAGGTGAGGAGTTGAAAGCAATAAACTTCAAATATGTGGCTGGCCTGAACTGCCCACAGAATTCCAGGGATTCCAGGGAAAGAGAAAGAGCTGGAAGGCCAAAAGCTGAGAAGAGATTCATTTGCTGCTAGCTCCAGGGGAGACAGAATTTGGAGTCTGACAGAGGAGCTTGGTAAACGCCTCAGTTTTTCTTTTAAACCCCAAAAGGATCACACCTTGGTAATAAAGACTATGTTCTAGAAATAAGAGATTTGCCTTAGAACTAAGGGCAAAATCAGAAAATACCCACCCTCATAAAACTTAAAAGCCCAGCCTCCGCAAGGTTTTGGTGATGTTCCAATAATTCAACCCCCTGGAGAACAAAACTCAACACTCTTCAGAGAATTATAACAGAACCCAGAGTCTCTGTGTCCTGTCATCCATGATGTCTGATATACAATAAAAAATACCGGACATGCCAAGAAACAGACAAATGTGACTGAGTCACGAGAAAAAAAATCCAGATTCAGTCAATGGAAATAGATCTGCAAATAATACTAGATAAGAAAAGTTACAGGAAAGTATTTTATAATGAATATGATTAAAACCTACAGAAAAAGATGGCTATAGTGAGTGGAATCATAGAAAACATTTGAAATGATTGATAAAGCGTTAAAAATGAAAGGAAAAAAAAAGGAAATCCTACAACTACAAATGTACCTGGATTTCTGGTTTCCTGGTCCAGCCTTGGCAATCATCACTGCCATCCGCACAAAAGAGAAAGTCGCTGACAAGCTGAAAAATCAATGAACTCTTCTTAGATCCATCAGAGAACGGAGATCACAGGACAAACGGCTGCCCCCACATTGGAGAGACAGAGAATCACAACCCACTGGAGCATCAATCTCTGTCTGAACCACTACCAGGGGAGGAAAAGCTAAACTGTAATTGATGAATTGCTGGTGTGGCCAGTGTAGACAAGGGTTAAAGAGTTCAGGGGGCAGAGGTCCAATCTTAAGGGGCCCCGCACCTTTGTGAGTTTAACCTCCAGGAGCCCTACCAGATTCTCATGAGGAAGAAAGATGGAAAAATCCCCTTGTGGTCCCAACAGGAAGAGGGTGAGGCAGCCATTTTGAAGTATTGCCCAGAGCTTTCTGTTTCAGGGATTTCCCTCAAAACAAACTAAGACAGCCCCAAATGCCAAACCGGCTGGGATTTTAATAGAGCCTGACAGACCTGGAGGAAAAGAAATACCTAACTCTAGCCGCTTCTAGCCTTCCCCTCTCTCCACATCTTTCCACCACATCAGTGGGGGCCTGTGTAAAAATGGGATACAAGCGAAAGAATTGCCCATCTCAGAACTAATTTAAGAAGTGTCTAGGGGCATCTGTGTGGCTAAGTTGGTTAAGCATCTGACTCTTGATCTCAGCTTAGGTCTTGATCTCAGGTTCACGAGTTCAAGCCCTACATTGGGTCCCATGCTGGGCATGAAGTCTACTTTAAAAATAAAAATAATAATAATAATAATAAGTTTCTAGGAAAACCCAAAGATAACAAGGAAGACAAATTGAGGGCACCGGAGGAATATTTTGCCTCTGACACCTATGGCTGCAACAAGCAATAAACGTGGACTAAACCCTGGCAAGATAAATAAAATCTCATGCTATAGGCCTGTTTACCTCAGTTTCTTCTACACAACACATCATATCGAAATTTCAACAAAAAATTACAAGGCATACTATGAGGTGCCTGGGTGGCTCAGCCAGTCAAGTGCCCAACTTCGGCTCAAGCCATGATCTCACAGTCCATGAGTTCAAGCCCCACACTGGGCTCTCTGCTGTCAGCGCAGAGCCTCCTTTGGATCCTCTATCTCCCTCTCTTTCTCTCTCTCTGCCCCTCCCCAGCTGGCTCGCTCTCTCTCAAAATTAATATACCTAAAAAAAATTACAAGATATACTAAAAGACAAAAAAAAAAAAAAAAAAAAAAACACCCACATAGTCTGAAGGGACAGAACAAGCATCAGAGCTAGACTTGGATCTGGAGAGATGTTGGAATTATTGAATTGAAATTTTTATTTTTCCACATTTTATTTTATTTTATTTTTTATTTTAAAGAGAGAAAGAGAGTGCAAGCAGGGGAGAGGGGCAGAAGGAGAAAGAGAGGATCTTAAGCAGGCTCCATGCTTAGCGAGGAGCCTGACACGGGGCTTGATCCCATGACCTGAGCTGTAATCAACAGTCAGACTTCAACTGACTGAGCCACCCAGGCGCCCCATCAGGTTGGGAATTTTAAACAACTATGATGACTATGCTAATGGCTCTAATGGAAAAAGTGGACAATATGAAAGAATTGATGGATAATGTAAGCAAAGAGATGTAAACTCTAAGAAGGTAAAGGAAATGTGTGAAATCAAGAACGCTGTAACACAAGTGAAGAATGCCTTTGATGGGCTTATCAGCCGACTGGGCAAGGCCAAGGCAAGAATCAATGAGCTTGAAGTTATGTCAAGAGAAACTTCCAAAACTGAAATATGAAGAGAAGGATGAATGAAAATGACAGAACAGAATATCCACAAATCCCGTGACTGTTTCAAAAGGTGTAACATATGTAGAGTGAGAAGACCGGAAGGAGAAGAGAGAAAGGAACAAAAAATATTTACAGCAATAACGACTGATAATTTCAAAAATTAACGAAAGACAACAAATCACAGATCCAGGAAGCTCAGGGAACACCAGGCAGGAGAAACACACACAAAAAATCTCCTCCTGGGCATATCACATTCTCATTGGAGAAAATTAAAGACAAAGGGAAAATCTGGAAAGAAACCAGAGGAGGAAAAAAGAAAAAGAGCTTTCATAGTAAGAAGTAAAGATAGAATCACATCGGATTTCTCCTCAGAAACCACGCAAGCAAGAGAGTGAAGAGAGATATTCATGTTGAAAGAAAAAAGCCACAAACTTAGAGTACTGTATCTAGCTACATTTTCCTTCAAAAGTAAAGAAGAAATAATAAAGACCTTCTCAGACAAACAAAAATTGAGGAACTTCGTTGCCAGTAGCCCTGCTTTGTGAGAAATGTTAAAAGAAATTCTTCAGAAAGAAGAAAAATGACATAGGTCAGACACTAAGATCTACATTAAGAAAAGAGCATTAGAGAAGGAATAAATGACGGTAAAAAAAAAATTGCTGTTTCATATTCTTAAAACTTAAAAAAATTGTGGGGCTCGAACTCACAACCCCAAGATAAAGAGTCACATGCTCCACCGACTGAATCAGCCAGGCACCCCTTCTTTTTCATATTCTTGTTTTTAAGTTTATTTATCTATTTTGAGAGAGAGGGAGAGAAAAGTGCAGGAGGGGCAGAGAGAGGGGGAGAGAGAGAATCCCAAGCAGGTTCTGCACTGTCAGCGCAGAGCCCCATGTGGGGCTCAAACTCACAAACCGTGAGATCATGACCTGAGCCAAAATCCAGAGTTGGATGTTTAACCGACTAAGCCACCCAGGCGCCCCATCATATTCTTAATTAATCTTACAGATAACAGTTTGTTTAAAATAACCATAGCAAAAAATAATAATCATCATAGCAACAATGCATTTGGTAATTATAGTTTATCAATAAGTGAATGACAGCAATGCTATCAGAGATGGGAGGGAGAAATCAGAAATATTCTAAGGTGAGGTGCTATGGTGTTATTCTAAAGAGAACTTGGATTCACTGTAAGTGTATACTCAAGGGCAAACACTTAAAATAATTTTAAATCAAAAGTATAATTGATATGCTAAGAGAAGAGAGAAATGGGATAATATAAAAGGTTCAGTTAAAGGGGTGCCTGGCTGGCTCAGTCAGAAGAGCATGCAACTCCTAATCTTGTTGGGATTGGGAGCTCAAGCCCCACGTAGAGATTACTGAAAAATAAACAAACTTAAAAAAAAAAAAAGTCTGAGTTAAAGCCAGACAAGGTGGGAAAAGAGTGGAAGACAAAAAGAGAAACAAAGAGCAATAAATAGAAAACAGTAACAGGGGCGCCTGGGTGGCTCAGTCAGTTGAGCATCCGACTTCAGCTCAGGTCACGATCTTGCAGTTCGTGAGTTCGAGCCCCACGTCGGGCTCTGTGCTGACAGCTCAGAGCCTGGAGCCTGCTTCGGATTCTGTGTCTCCCTCTCTCTCTGCCCCTCCCCTGCTCATGCTCTCAAAAATGAATAAATGTAAAAAAAAAAAAATGGTGTCAGGAACCTGAGAAAAATCACTTCTTACTGAAGCAACATCACAGTTGACTGTTTAACATTACAGTTTTTTGACAAGGCAAAAGGAAAAGTCACTGTGGAATAGAGTTTTCATTCTCTGGCAAAGGAAATATGTACATTCTTCAGAAACAAATTTCTTTGGGACCCATATGGAGGGATTGAGAATTTTGGTGGCTTGGATACGAAACATTGAGTAGAATGGATGATGTTTTCTAGAATACTTTCCCATAGTGCCTGGGTGGCTCAGTCGGTTAAGTGTCTGATGACTCTTGATCTCAGTCCAGGTCATGATCTTGCAGTTAGTGAGTTTGAGCCCCACATGGGGCTCCGTGCTGATGGAGTGGAGCCTACTTGGGATTCTGTCTCTCCTTCTCTCTGCCCCTCCCCCACTGGTGCCTGCGTGCTCTCTCTCTCAAAATAAACATGAAAAAATGTCAAAAGAATAGGAAAAGAATACTTTCCTTAAGAGACAGGCAAGTCAGATGGATATTCATTTTATCATTTTTCCTTTTAAGTGTATATATTCCTTTAATAAAATTAAGAGATAATGAAGATCTTTTAAAATCTACTGTTACAGAAAGATTTCAGTCTTCGCTGCCACTATTCACAACGCCCCAGACATGAATACTACATATTGGGGCTCTTTTTTCTAGTAGTTACCTCCATAGCTTTCGGTGATGTGCTTTTGCTACGATTTTTTGAAGTTTATTTATTTTGAGAGAGAGAGAGAGACAGAGAGAATCCTAAGCAGGCTCTATGCTGTCAGCACAGAGCCCAATGTGGGGCTCGATCTCAGGAACTGTGAGATCATGACCTGAGCTGAAATCAAGAGTCAGCCACTTAACCGACTGAGCCACCCAGGCACCTTTACTATTTCTTGATTTACCAAAATGAGCCACACCCACCGGCTTCCTTTCCTGTTCTAATGAGTGAGGGTTTAACTCACTTCTATCACCAGTCCCACATTCTAATACAGTCCCATTATTATTCTTAGCTCCTCTCTTATTTATATTTGTAATCTTACATCTTTGGTTTTGGTTTTACCTCATTTTACAGCAAGCGAAGTGTGGCCGTGGGCTCGCGAAACCATGATGTTGTCAGTGCCTCTGTCTGGAACTCACCGGTCCTACTGTATTTCCCATCACCCTGAAGGACGGCGGGATGGACTTTTGAAGATTTGCTTCTGGTTTCAGCTGGGTGAAATCACTTGGTGGAGCTAGCGTAATGTCCCGGGAGATGCGGGATGTGCTTTGAAGCAGCCACTAATGTGTAGTGAAGTTTCTTTCCCCGAGGCAAAGATATCCAAAGACTTCAGGAATCAAGGGGTAGAAGTGGGAGGAGCTTGTTTCACTGTTACTGTTCTAATGACCTACCAGTAAAGTTTCAACTTCCCACCCCCACAGCTTTGGGTTCTGCTGGCTTAGAGGTCTTGCTTGGTTGCCACAGGTGGCAAGGGACACGCTGGTTCCACTGAACAGGAAGCTGAGACTGCCACCTGGTGACTTTGTCAGGCAAAAAGGGGGTTGCTGTACTGGTTGGGTGGCTGGGCTTGATTATCAAGCGTAAATCGGTTTGCTACTCTGGAATGGGGGCAAGGAGGAACACCTGCAACCCAGGAGATTCTCTTGGTAATCTTACCTAGGGCTCCCACATTCTGTGGTAAAAATGACGGAAAACTATAGCAACCTAAAACAGGCAGGACTAAGGGGCGACTGGGTGGCTCAGTCGGTTAAGCGTCCGATCCTTGGTTTTGGCTCAGGTCATGATCTTTCGGTTCAGGGGTTCTAGTCCCTCATTGGGCTCTGCGCTGGGAGCCTGCACACTCTCGCGCGCGCGCAAAATAAATAAGCCTGCTAGGAATTTACCCAAGGGATACGGGAGTGCTGATGCATAGGGGCACTCGTACCCCAATGTTTATAGCCGCACTTTCAACAATACCCAAATTACGGAAAGAGCCCAAATGTCCACCAACTGACAAATGGATAAAGAAGATGTGGTTTATATATACAATGGAATACTACTTGGCAATGAGAAAGAATGAAATCTGGCCATTTGTAGCAACATGGATGTAACTGGAGAGTGTTATGCTAACTGAAATAAGTCATACAGAGAAACACAGATACCGTATGTTTTCACTCATATGTGGATCCTGAGAAACTTAACAGAAGACAGTGGGGAGGGGAAGGGGGAAAAAAAGGTTGCAGAGAGGGAAGGAGGCAAACCATAAGAGACTTAAAAACTGCGAACAGGGGCGCCTGGGTGGCTCAGTCGGTTAAGCAGCTGACTTCGGCTCAGGTCATGATCTCACAGTCCGTGAGTTCGAGCCCCGCGTCGGGCTCTGTGCTGACAGCTCAGAGCCTGGAGCCCGTTTCAGATTCTGTGTCTCCCTCTCTCTCTGCCCCTCCCCTGTTCATGCTCTGTCTCTCTCTGTCTCAAAGATAAATAAACGTTAATAAAAAAAAAAACAAAACTGCGAACAGCGGCGCCTGGGTGGCTCAGTCAGTTAAGTGTCAGACTTGGGCTCAGGTCATGATCTCGTGGTTCGTGAGTTCAAGCCCCACGTCGGGCTCTGTGCTGACAGCTCGGAGCCCGAAGCCTGCTTCGGATTCTGTGTCTCCGTCTCTCTCTGCCCGTCCCCCACTTGTGCATTGTCTCTCTATCAAAAATAAATACAATGTAAAAAAAAATTTAAAAACAACAACAACAAACTGAGGGTTGATGGGGGTGGAGGAGAGGGGAAAGTGGGTGATGGGCATCGAGGAGGGCACCTGTTGGGATGAGCACTGGGTGTTGTATGGAAACCAATTTGACAATAAATTATATATTTAAAAAAAGTATATTTCAGAAAACACTGAATTTATAAAAACAAATAAATAATAAAACAGGCAGAACCATTTAAAGCACAAAAACTTCCAGAATAAAGGGGCACCTGGGTGGCTCAGTGGGTTGAGCATCTAACTTCGGTTCAGGTCATGTTCTTGTGGCTCGTGAGTTCAAGCCCCACATCCGGGCTCTCAGGCTCTCAGGCTCTCGGGCTCTCTGCTGTCAGTGCAGAGTCACTTTGGATCCTCTGTCCTCCTTTCGCTGCCCCTCCCCCGCTGAGCGCATGTGCGCTTTCTCCCACGCTCTCTCTCCCCAAAATAAATAAACATTAAAAAAATTTTTTTCAAGGATAAAGATCTAGGTCACCCCACCAGATTACCC
>NW_026058527.1:0-28778 GCF_023721935.1 Panthera uncia
CAGCTGAAGGGAGTGGGGGGAAGTGGGGGCGGAGCTCAGGTGGGGGGGAGGGGAAGGGGCTTGTGGCCCAGCAGCATCTGAGCTGGCACCGAAGCCTGGCCCTGAGGGAGACACAGTCATACAGCAGGCGCAGGTGGGTTGAGACAGGAGTATGCCTGGGGCTGCCAGGACCTAGGAACCAACCTGAGTGGGGCAGGGAGGCTACATGTCCCCAGTCACGAGAGCTCGGGGACCTGCAAACCCCACCCGGGGGCCGCTGCTCCCAGCCCCTGCCTCTCTCTGCCCCTGTTCCAGCGACCCTACCCCGCCCGGGGCTCCTGGCCCTGAGACACTGGCCAGGTCCCCTGACTGCTGCCCCACAGGGGGGAGGGGAGGGGCTCTCGGGCTCCAGCGGGGGGTGGGATGGTGCATCCAGGGATGAGGCCGAGATCACCGCTGAATCGATGTGTTGTGGGACGTCGGCAAAACCTCTGCCAGCCCCTTGCTCACTTGCAACGTGGGGACCCCCACCCAGTCCAGGGGCCTGAGCCACAGCCAGTCCTTCCCCATGAGCCACAGAAGGCAGGACCAGGGTGGAGGTGGGGACAGGCTGTGCCTAGACATCTCCCAGGATCGCTGTGCCCTGGCACCCTGGGGGAGAGATATCTGCCCCGGAGTTCTCCCCCATGCCAGGAAGGGGGTGGCAGGGTGGGCTTGGTGGTCAGTGCCCCAGGCACCTCCCCAGGGGTACCTCTGAGGCCTCTGCCCAGCTGGGATGGGGACCCCCAAGCCCCTGCCAGGCCACCTGTGCCCCTCTGCCCACCACCCCACACCTGTCCAGCTCCTGTCCCTGCATGTGGAGGTGCCATAAGGCCAGAGCAGAGCCAGGACCCTCATCAGCATCCCCACCTGGGAACGGATGGGACTGGCCTAGCCCCAAGGCTCCTGGCCTGTGCAGGTGAGCACGTAGTGTCACCAGGACACCCTCAGCTCCGAGGCCTCTCTCGTTGACCGTCTTCTCCCAGCCAGAGCGCGAGCCCCCACCTTCTCCAGCCGTCTCCCTGCCTCCTCCTTGCACTGGGGAGACTCTTGTCCTTAGCAGGCCTTGGGGGTCGGTGATGCTGGGTCACCTGCCTCGACGGCAGGGCAAGTGGCTCTAGCTGCCGAAGGGAAGGACTCAGGAGGGGTGGGGACGCAGGCGGCTGCGGGGAAAAGGAAGAGCAGGCCCACCCTCCCCCTACACACCCCCCTCCGGGCTTGGTCCCGGCCACTCCTCTGCAACATTGGGCTCAAACAAGCCTCCGCCTCCTCCCACCAAAAAAAGGAAAAAACACAGCTAAAAACCGGGAAAGTTTTCTAAACGAGCATCTGTCGGAAGCACAGGGCCAGCAAACTCAATTATAAGCATCTCCGGAAGCTGCGGAAAAATCAATCTCCTTTCATCGTGGACATAATGAATTCTCCATATTCCTGCCCAGAGAGGGTGGCTCCCGGAGCTGTCTGGAGCCTGGCAGCTTTTCCGCTCCCCACAGCGTCCCAGGAGGGTGCAGGTGCCCCGGGGGGTGCTCTGTTCGGGGCCTGGCAGCTTTCCCGCTCCCCACAGGGTCCCAGAGGGTGCAGATGCCCCGGGGGTGCTCCGTCCGGGGCCTGAGGGACACAGGCTGGAAGGCCAGGCAGTGCCACCACCTGAGGAGTCAGCAAAGCACACGTCCACCAGGGACCGCGGTCCTCCTCACTCAGAACCCACCCCCTCACCTGAGCGAGCCCCCAGGCGGTCCTGCCCATGGGCTGCGCTGGGGCCGCTTCGTTAAGGGGAGCTCGTGGCTGGTCGGAGCACGGCTCACCCCCACACTGGTGTGGCCGAGGGAGGAGGGCGGGCTTGAGTTCCACGGGTTGGTCCTTCCGCATAGACGTTCTTCCTGACCGGCCGATCAGTGGGGAAACGCGGACGTGGACAGGATCGGTCAGATGATAAAGCTGCGCCCTGCCCCCACCCAGAGGGCCCTGCCCACTTCCTCTGCTCGGGGACAAGGACGCACAGCAGGGGGCAAAGCCCTCCCTGGCCCACGGGGCTGGGGAGCTGCCCTGGGCCTCCCGGCCCGGCCCCCCCCAACGTGGACACGGGGAGGTGAGAGCCCCTGACCCTGGGGAAGGAGCAATGCCAGCAGCAGCATTCCTGAGCCCCCAGGACCCCCGCTGCCCCCGCGCGACTCCAGACGACCCAGGGCGGGTGTGTCACCACCTTGTGCAGCCGGAGCTCGGAGCTCAGCACCGTGCGCCCTGGCCAAGCCCCACGGCGGCAGGGGACGGCCAAGGTCGTGGGGCTCCACTGGCTGGCCTGTGCCCACGGGGATGGGCCGGGCCGCCCACCGTCTGTGGGGTCTGGACTTGACCATCCACGGGCCTGCCCTCCCCCACCCTCCAGGATGACCCGGCCCCACCTGGCTGGGCTGGACAGCCAGAGCGGACCCTCGGTCGGGTTGGGTCTCCAAGCATCAGACCTGTGTGGTCAGTGGCCTGCTGACCAGGCGGGCACCTTTATTTATTTATTTTTTTTATTTTTTTTTTGTAACATTTATTTATTTTTGAGACAGAGAGAGACAGAGCATGAACGGGGGAGGGTCAGAGAGAGGGAGACACAGAATCTGAAACAGGCTCCAGGCTCTGACCGTCAGCACAGAGCCCAACGCAGGGCTCGAACTCACGGACTGCGAGATCGTGACCTGAGCCGAAGTCGGCCGCTTAACCGACTGAGCCACCCAGGCGCCCCCAGGCGGGCACCTTTAAAGCCACACGGTGCACGAGGGACGGCCCGGGGGGCCTGGAAATTCGGCAAGAAGGTGACAGGTGGGTCCCTGTGCTCCTGGAGCTGGTGACACACAGGGAGGACACTGCCCGGGGCTAGTGCCACAAAGGACTTCGCTGAGCAAAGGGACAAGGCCGTGGTGGGGGACGATTCTGGCAGCCTGGGGTCATTCAGGGCAGGCCTGGGGCCCGGCCGCCGCCAGGACGATCTTACCGGGACTCCTTAGTCACCACCGTCCCCTCTGGTCCCCCTGTGCCTCCCAGTGACTCCATCCCACCACCGCCCAGGCCCTGGGGCCTCCAGGCCCCCTCAGACCGTCCTCCCGCCTGAGCCCCCAGCCAGGCCAGGAGCCGCTGGCAGGGCCCCATTGTTCTCTCTCAGACACGGGGGACTGTAGGAACTCAGCAGCAACAGGACGGTATCCGAGGCGGACTTCCGGAAGATGTTTCATTAGAGAACACAGTTAAAGGAGAAATTGATTTCTGGGAAGGAAATGACAACAAAAGAATTAGCCCAAGTGGGTGGAAAGGAGCACCTGTGAGAAGCCAGAAGGTCGGGTTTGAGATGCTAATGCGCGGGGAGTGCAGAGGAGGGGGGCCTGGGGGGGGGCCTGGAGAGGGGACCTGGAGGGGGGGACCTGGAGGGGGGGACCTGGAGGGAAGGTGGGGGGGGTAGGAGGGGGTCCAGGAGGGGGAGGCAGGTGGGGGTCCAGGAGGGGGGGCCAGGAGGGAGGGCCAGGAGGGGAGGCCTGGAGGGAGGGCCAAGAGGGGAGGCCAGGAGGGGGGCCCTGGAGGGGAGGCCAGAAGGGGGGGCCTGGAGAGGAGGCCAGGAGGGGAGGCCTGGAGGGGGGCCTTGGAGGGGAGCCTTGGAAGGGGGCCAGGAGGGGAGGCCTGGAGGGGGTACCTGGAGGGGAGGCCTGGAGGGGGGCCTGGAGGGGAGGCCTGGAGGGGACCTGCCCAGCAAGGCCTGGAAACCCTGTGCTCAGGCCCTGTGGCCCTGGGCCTTCGGCACCTTGCCGTCTTCCATCTGTGCTCAGCCATCCTGGGACCTGGGAGGGGCCACTCACCAGCTCTGCAGTCAGCAAGCCCACGCTCTCCGGGACCACAGGCCACAGGTCAGGGGGCCACACGGAGGCCTCACTGTGGACGAAGCTGTCTGGGAATCAGGGGTCATGAGCGAAGTTCCACGGAGCAGGCGGCTTCCGTGTCCTGTGGTCAGCAGTCAGAAATCCCCGGTCCCCGGGGACCACAGCCATGCCCTATCCCACCCTTTCCCCCTGCCTGGCCATGGGGCTGATGCCCGTGGCGCCCTCAGGGACCATGGACATCCTGGCCCAGAGGAGCCCAGAGTCACCCAGACCACTGTTAAAAAAAAATTCAGCCGAGTACATTTAAAGATCTATCTGATTCTGGGTCGCCTGGGTGGCGCAGTCGGTTGAGCGTCCAACTTCAGCCAGGTCACGATCTCGCGGTCCGTGGGTTCGAGCCCCGCGTCAGGCTCTGGGCTGATGGCTCGGAGCCTGGAGCCTGTTTCCGATTCTGTGTCTCCCTCTCTCTCTGCCCCTCCCCCGTTCATGCTCTGTCTCTCTCTGTCCCAAAAATAAATAAAAAGTTGAAAAAAAAATAAAAAAAAAAAAATAAAAAGATCTATCTGATTTTATTAAATCATTCACCAACCAGCAGCACCCCATCCAGGAGGTGGAGGGGACCGCCCCCTCACCCCGACCCAGGAAAGGAAGGGTTTTTAAAGGCGGGAAAAAGGCATTGAAGAAGGAACGTCTTAGCAAGAACAGACCGGGAGCCACCTGCACGCGCCTACGGACCCGGAGCCAAGCAAACACACGTGCAGGTACACAGGTGCGCGCACGCACGCACGCACGCACGCGTCTCTGCCACGCACCTGGAGGTCGATGGGGTTCCCTGGTTGGCGCACCTGACCGGACATCCAGGCAGCTGGTGCGCTGGCGGGGGGGGGGGGGGGGGGGGAGCGCATACCCTTCCACCTGGGGGAAGGACATCTGAGTTTTCTAGTTTTCCTGAAAGGACTGTTGGCCTGAGGACTGTTGACCTGAGGAATGTCACACGCCCTCCTCCCTCTGCCCAGCGTCCTTCCTCCTGCTACGTCCACAAGGGCCCGGAGCCACCTGCCCAAATCCAGGACATCGTTGTAGGACAGGCACGCACCTCCACCTGCCCCCCCCCCCCCCCGCCCCCCCCATGGGCGGGGCGGCCTGGTCACACCTGTGGCCGTCCACACCCAGCAAGAGCCGGGGGAATCCTTCCGCCAAAGCCTGGCGCTGCGGGGTCGGGACACGGTGGGTGCTCCATAATTGGGCAACTCCATCCCGGTTTGTCCTTGTGTCCCCAAAACAACTAAGAGGGCCTCACTCTCCAAAGGGTCCCCGTTGGCCAATAAGTCAGATGCTTATCCTGTCAATCAATAAGCATTGTTGGGTCTGAGCGGCCACCCTGTGATCGCGGGAAAGGCTCTGTCCCCACACACCGTCAGGGGTGAGCGATGAGCGATGTGTGAGGGGTGATGCCCACTGAGGCAGCACCCAGGCAGTCGGCATCATGAGCCAGCGCGAGGGTGGCACCTTTGACGGAACAGCCACCTCCTGAGGGTTCGTCCCCCTTGGTTTCTTTTCTCCGTGGAACTTGCTTCCGTTTATCTCCAGAACGTTGGCAGTCAGTCTGTCCAAAAACACCTCTGCCTTGATTTCGAGCGACAGATTCCCACCTGCTAATTTGACGATGAGGACATTCGGGAGGGACGAAACGTTCAGGAAAGAGGGGCCTGGGCCACGTGGATGACCGTGGCCTCGGGGCCCTCAAGGACCAGTGGCCCAAGAGAGTGAAAACCGCAGAACATCGGAGCTTGTGGAAGAGAGCTCGCTCTCAGCTGAGACAGGTTAGGAGGAGGAACCTCAGTGAGACGGAGAAAGAAGAAACCAGGTTCAAGGGTCTCAGACGACACCTGCGCCCACACCCGGAAGGTTCCCAGAGCCGCGGCTCAGGGTGTCCGGTGGGGGCACCCATGTGCCTGCCCGGAGCAGGAGGGGTGCCGTCCCCGGGAACCTCGCTCGACGATACACATGAAATCCATCCATACGCCCCTTAGCCCACTTTCTAAAATAAATAATCCAAAATATGGTGGGAAGGGACAACTCTTGGGCTCAAAGATATTTATTGCACTATTATTTATGAAATGAAAATGCAGAACAGCTTCGGTGTCTGCGATAAGGAAATGGGTACATTACTGTATACCCATCCGCTCGGCCACATACGTGCAATGTTGTCTGGTAGAATTCCATGGACGTGCTAATGACAAAATGTTAAATTAAAAATAACAAAATGCCTTCAGGATACAATTAAATCTATGTATTAAAAAATGTTTCTAGAGGAAAATATCAGAAGTATAACAGAAGTTATCTTTGGCTGGTGGATCTTCAGATGACTTTAATTTTATGTATTTTTTAAATTATTTTAAATACATCACACTTCACTTTCATAATGTAATGACATATTATACATATTTTTTTTAATTTTTTTAACTTTTATTTATTTTTGAGACAGAGAGAGACAGAGCATGAACGGGGGAGGGTCAGAGAGAGAGGGAGACACAGAATCGGAAGCAGGCTCCAGGCTCTGAGCTGTCAGCACAGAGCCCGACGCGGGGCTCGAACTCACGGACCGTGAGATCACGACCTGAGCCGAGGTTGGCCGCTCAACCGACTGAGCCACCCAGGCGCCCCCAGACATTATTTACGTCTCGAGTAAACATTTCTACATGGGTCCCTCAAAGATGAGGCTGATGGGTCCAGCACTTGGACCCCAGTCCAGACCACGTGCATTCCCTTTTCTCCCTGGGGCTTTTGGGGAGAAGGACTTGCCCCACCACCTGCCACTGAATTGTGCTCAGCGCCCCTGAAAGACGGGAGCCTGTCCCCAGAAGAACCCCTTGTACCCCTGAGAATGGACCATCTCAGCGGGAATGGGGGTCTGCCTGTCCTTGCCCTTGATCTGTGCTCACTCCTGCTGCCACCTCCTCCTGAGGGCAGCCAGGAAGGGGCTGGACAGACCCCATATCCACACGGTTCTCTGTCTGGGTTGGATGGACAGGCTGCCTTCACTCAGAGCCACGTCCTCTCTGTTGATGAAGCCAGATGGTGAGACTGCCGTTCCTCCAATCAGGGGTGAGCCAGGTGGAGGTCAGCAACAGGAGCCCGCCTGAGAGTCAGCTGGGTGGCTCAGTCGGTTAAGCGTCCGACTTCGGCTCAGGTCATGATCTGTCAGTTCGTGGGTTCAAGTCCCATGTCAAGCTCTGTGCTGACAGCTCAGAGCCTGGAGCCTGCTTCCGATTCTGTGTCTGCCTCTCTCTCTCTCTGCCCCTCCCTCACTTGCTTTCTGTCTCTCAAAAATAAATATAAAGATCACAAACTTTTTGTACAAATAGACACAGCTGGTAAGGAACTTAGGACAACAGATCTCACTGATGTATCACCAGCACACCCCAGACCAAGACCAGGGCCATTTTCCTGGTTCCAAACCTATTATGTTAAAAATGCCATGCCAATGAATTTGAAAATTTACATACAACAGAAAATGTCCAAGGTAACTCACTAAAGCTGACATAAGAAGAAAAAGAAAATGTAAGTGGTCATATGTATATATATATATATATATATCCACAATTTAAAACTTTTCCTCGAAGAAATTTTTTGCAGGGGGCTTCACTAATGAATTCTGCTAAATATTTAGTGAAGAAATAATGTTGACCTCACACACTCCTCCAGAGAATAAAGAAAGAATAAAAGCTTCCCGACTCACTAACAGAGGAAGCATATCTTTAATACTTAAATATGACCCAGATATTATTTTAAATTGAAACTGCAGGTCATTCCTACTTAACTGGAAACTTGGAAACAAGATACGAGCAAGCCTGACCCTGCGACACGTAGGAGGACGGCACGGGCTCAGTCCGGGAGGCAGTTGGTTTCACGTGTGCCACATTGCTACTGAGCCGGAGAGAGTTGACAAGGGACGTTTCCTGGAACAGCAAACACCCCTCCATCCCACCCCAGGACAGATGTTGGTGTCAGGGGACCAGCCCAACACCCAGAGGAGAAGACGTGGAACCTGGTGGGCATGGCTGATGGAAATTGCTAGAGAGACTAGGGAGCTGGACAGGCAGGTTGTCCGAGTCTCAGGGGAGCCCGCCAAGGCCACCTGAGCCAAATAGCCCGAGTCCACACCTGTCCGGTCCCAGGGCGGCTATCAGGTAGCAAGCCCTGCTGGTTTGATGTGCAGGGACATGGCTCCCGTCACACGGGCTTCCCTTGGTCTGTGTCTTCTCACCTCTGGGCCCCCCAAGCCCCACTGCCCCATCAGTGTCATTCCCAGTGCAGACGGGGTGAGGCGACTGCCCACCAGAACAAAACCATAATTGCCCCAAACCCTACAGGGCCTCCAAGGTGCTTGGCCAAGTGGCCCAAACTACCCTCCAGAGTCGCCATGGCCTGTGCCCTGTGGCCCCAGACCACACAGGCCCTCTTGTCCTTCAGAATGCAGTCACACTGTGCCCTTCATGACACCCCCCCTCCCTCCTGTCTTGTTCTGACTCCTCCTGGCCCAGCCCCTCTGTGCGCCCCCCACGTCCACTCCTCTGTGCCGGCCCTGCAGAGTCCCCGGGGGGACTGTTCCCAGTCCCACCTGTTCCCAGGCCGACACCGCGCCTCGGTTTTGGCACACGCAGGGTCTCCAGGAAACATCTAAAGGAGCAGCGGAGGACAAGGACAGGGCGCGGGGCAGGGCTGACGGCAGGGGACAGGTGGCATGCTCTGCGGCCGTCCAAGAAAGCGGCATTAAATGACCAGGCCTCAGTAGTGACCTGGTGTGCCCGGCCCAGCTAAAACAGCAATTGCAAATGACCGTGAGGCCTGCCGGCAAGCACCCGTGTACTCCCTGAGTGCCGGGCGCTGCGAGGAGCTCTTTCCCTGACGAGGGAGGGTGGCGAACGCTGATCGCACAACAGTGACGGACGCTTCCAGAGGGCCTCCTGGACGGGCGCTCCTGCCGGCTGGGTCCGCACGCTGACTCACCGAGGAGGGACGCCACACCACCCTACCAAACGCTCCAGCGAAACAAAACACTGTTGAAAGAGCGCTTTCAGTGTGGCCGCTGGGGACCCAGACAGCGCGAACTGGCGTGTGTGGCTAACGGTCCCCCTCTGACGGCGCTCCGTCCTCCCTGAGGCCCACGCGGATTCCCCGGGCGGACACTTCGGTTCCCCGCAGCTCCGTGGTCTGCCCCGGGCCCGGCCGGCAGGAGAGTCTGGTCCCCCCGACCCGGCTCTGCGCGTGAGGACCCCGTGGGGAGGCCCTTGGAGAAACGGCTGATGCCAGGCCTCGCGCAGGACACGGACACGACGTGCCTTCGGGGTCTTTACAGCAGAGAAGCCGTCGAAGGCAGCGGGGGTCACACCAGACTGACCCTCGCTGGGCACAGAGGAGAGAGAGTACGGCGTGCTGTCACGTAAAGTGTGTTCCATCCGTGAGCTCAAACAGCCCCGCTCTGGAGCGTTAGACTTCCCGCCATTATCTGAAAACGCAAGTAAAGGGAAGACTCAAAAGGAAGACGGGCCTGACTCTCCTGCACAAACGTGTCTTGACGTAACCGGGGAGCTGATGAGGAAAGGTGTCTCCTGAGGGAAGAATCCGGCCCAGGAGAGCTGCAGCCAGAGCCCCCTGTGAACATCCCGATGCCCTCACGGCGCTGGACGCTAGGTGCTGGGTGCCAGGCGCTGGGCACTGGGTGCTGGGCGTTGGGAGCTGGGTGCTGGGTGCTGGGAGCTGGGTGCTGGGCGCTGGGTGCTGAGATTTGGCTGCTAGGCGCTGGGAGCTGGGCGCTGAGCGACGGCGGTGGGAGCTGGGCGCTGGGCACTGGGCGCTGGGTGCTGAGATTTGGGTGCTAGGCGCTGGGAGCTGGGCACTGAGTGAGGGTGGTGGGAGCTGGGCGCTGGGTGCTGGGAATTGGGTGCTGGGCACTGGAAGTTGGGTGCTGGGAGTTGGGTGCTGGGTGCTGGGAGCTGGGTACTGGGTGCTGGGAGCTGGGTGCTAGGCACTGGGTGCTGGGTGCTGAGAGTTGGATGCTGGGCGCTGGGAGCTGGGTGCTGGGCACTGGGTGCTGAGTTGGGTGCTGGGCGCTGGGAGTTGGGTGCTGGGAATTGGGCGCTGGATGCTGGGAATTGGGTACTAGGTGCTGGGAGCTGGGTACTGGGAGCTGGGTGCTGGATGCTGGGCACTGGGTGCCGGGCGCTGGGAGCTGGGAACTGGGCGCTGGGTGCTGAGAGTTGGGTGCTGGGAATCGGGCGCTGGGTGCTGGGCTCTGGGTGCTGGGCGTGAGGTAAAGGGGCACCAGCAAAACCCGCCGTGTGGGGACGTCCGCAAGACAGGTGGCTCTGCCTGCTGAACGGCTGACCTCCAGGAGAGCGAGGGCCCGGGGGACGGGCGGCGGTCCCGGCCGCAAAGCCCACCTCCCGCCGCCCAGAGTCTGCTGGCCGTGAGGAGGTGCGGCCGGTCCGAGGTGTGGGAACAACGAGCTGGTCGTCAACGGGGCTCTCGCCTCGCAGCCTCAAGTGGAATACGCTCCGCGTGAAGCCGTCTGAGGTCTGCCGCCAAGCTCGGCAGCGAGGGGCACGGGGGCTTTGCCCAGGAGGGGCGGGGGCGCCGCTCTGTGCACTTGGGTCCCCGAGCCCCCGGTGAGTCGCCTCCCGGCTCAACAGAGCCACCGGCTCCGCCACGAGGGAGAGTCCGCGGCCCGGCCGGGTCCGGGGCAGAGGCGGCGCTGCGTGACCGCGACCGTGGACCGTGGACCGTGGACCGTGGACCGTGGACCGTGGCCCCCGGTCCGCGCCGAGACGCCCCTTCCCTCGGAGGGCCTGGCTCTCCTCTGCCCCCCGGAGCCGCGAACGCCAGGGCCGGGGCCCTGGGACCAGGAGCGAAGTCTCTCGAGAGGCGAGTGTGTCAGGAACGTCTAAATTAAGGGCCGGAGGCTTGTCACAATATTTGATTACGCCTCGTTGTCGCATGAAATCCAATTCCCTCAGAGTCTAAGTCACCGGGAAGGGCGGCAGGGTCCTCGTGAGACACTCACACACCTCCGTCTGCCGCGCAGAATTTTCGATCGTGTGTGTTTACTTGGCCAAGGCTGGAGCGGCTTGTGGCCCTTTGCCCAACAATCTGAAAGGTATCAGCCGTTTAAATGACACTCTCACCGTCAGCAAACACATCTCCGCCTGTGCCGAGCGGCGACGCCTTCCTGCCTCCGGCCGCCTGCCACACGCTCTTGTCAGAAATAGGTGTCAGCCCTCGTTACGCTCCTGAGGATAAGTCCCACTTAGCGGGCCCTGCAGAGGCCCAGGATGCTGACCCCCGTTTCAGACTCAGACCCCGCCAGTCCCCCTGCCTCCCCCCTGCCGTGGCTCCGAGACGCTGCCCGGCTGCCGCTGCCGGGTCCCCGGGGCATCCGAGGAGACCGCGGAGGCAGAGACCTGGGCTTCGTGAACAGAGTGGCCTGTGCTGGTGCCACGGAAGGGGTCAAGCACCCTGTCTGCGCCCCTCTGCAGGGAAGGGACTCGCTCCCAAAGCACATGCTCCACGACTCAGCTACAGAAGGGGGTCCTCGCCCGTCACAGAGGGCGACACGAGGGCCACATGCCAGGGCTGGGGCGGGAAGGCCAGCATGAGCTGCTCTGACCTGGGCTGTAGGACACTCCCCCGGGTTCCCCGGCGATTCTTTCCAACGTGGACACCACCACCCACCACGGCCCAGGGGAGGACGGGAGGAAAACACTCCCCAGATCCCACCTGCCAGCCAAGCGGCTGTTTGCTGGGGTCGGGGACAAGGACACCGAACGGGTCTCGGCCACACCCTCGCACGACGCTCCCGTGTCAGACCCAGGGCCCTAGAAACCGCCTTCGCAGACCTGCCGCCCCCCACTCCTTGCTGTCCCCCCCAGAGGCCCCCGGGAGCCTGCTGCCCCGGTCAGATGACAGACCGGCTTCCGCAGGAGCTCCCAGGCGGCTCCGAGGAGGGGCGGGCGGTGCGAGCGAAGGTTCTGACAGAGCCTGCGGGGTCCTACCTGGCCGCCCCGTCGGCTCGCACACCTGGGCGCAGCCGGGCCCTCTGGGAAGGACAGGGCCACGTGAAGAAGGAGGCGTGGCCCACCCGAAACCTGGCTGCCACGCAGACAGGTGCCCCTCGGTGTCTGCAGCGGTGCCCTGTGGGGACAAGAGCCCTCTGGCCACGCGCTGGCCCGGCCGCCCCGCCTGGTTCACGGCGGCTTCCCAGCTGTGCCGCGGTGGCTCCCCGAGGCCGTCCGACGGTCACACGGAGGACAGGGAGGGTTCTGAGGCCGAGGAAGCCCGGCCCCTCGCTCCGGTCAAAGCCGGGGCCGGGGTGGCCAGGGGCTGTCGCTTCTGAGCCCCCAGCCCAGCTCTCAGCCCTGCTCTCCGTCCGCTGACAAGGCTCGGGCCCCGGGGGCCGAGGGGCCGAGAACCCGGCCGGGCTGCCCTGGGGGTGCTCCGACTCTGGCTGCCCGCTCCGGAGGACACGCCTAGTCACCTGTCCAGAGCCTCCGCCCAGCTCTGCCGCAGTCTCCCCTCTCCCCACTCCTGAATGGCCTGAAAGGCTTCTCCACAGACCAGCCAGGAGCCCCTGCTGGGGCCACGTCCGCGTCCTCCTGGGCTCCGACCACAGTCGGCCCTCGGAGAAGGACCGTGGTCCTGCTTGGAGCCCACGAGGCATCCTGGACGAGTCCCGTGGCCCGAGGGACGGCCGCTCTGCAGGCCAGCCTGGGTCAGGAGGCGCTCCCGGGGGGGGGGGGGGCGGGAGGCTGCAGTAGCCCCTGAGGGCCACATAGGGTGGAGGGTGAGACCCCCAGAGGGACAGATGCCTAACGTGGCCCCGACAGCGCCCCTCAACCACGTCCACGTGGGCCCCCCCTCCGGCAGCCCCCTGCCCGGACCCACCCTCGGCTTGCGGCGAGAAGAACGGGAACTTTGGAATCAGGTCCACCCGGGTCCACGTCCTGACCGCCACTGCTTTCTGGGAAGTCAGGTAACGTGGCTAAGCCACGGCCCCCTCGGGGTAAGATGGGGATAACTCCCCGAAGGCTGGTGGGGCTCCTGGCCCGGGCTCCCTCCGCCGTGGCCCTGGGGCGGCCTGAGAGCCACGCTGGCCAAGGACGGCCCCCTGAGCCGATCTGAACACACTCAAGCGTGCTCTCGGGGGGACACGGCAGGGGACACGGAGCCCACGACCGGCTGCTGGGACCAGGTAGTGGGAGATGGGCCACGCGGCTGGCCTCTCTCAACACAAAGCCCCTTGGCCGGGTCCCTCCAAAACCGGACACGCCTCTGTGACGGCTCTGCTCGTGGCACACGGAGGCTCCCGGGCCGGCTTCTCCGCATCCACCCGGTTAGCCGGCACGACGAGAAGTCGCACCTCGCCGTGCAGTGTCCACACCCCCTGCACACACACGGCTTCTCTTCAAGCTCGCGGTCGTCTCGTGAGACACAGCGGAGTCACCGTCACCGCTTCCTGACGAAGAAACCGAAGCTCGGAGCACGGAGGGGACACGTCGGGCCTTCGCCGAGACGTCTAGTCAGGGCAGCGAGGGACCCGGTGCCGGCCTCCTCAGGCCACGGCTGGTACATGCACGGACCGGACGGTCAGCCATCTGGGGACTGTTGCAAATGCTGTTCGCGTGCTCACCCGACACTTTCCTCTGTGGTCCTCGTACACTTGGAGATGTCACTACAGCCGGAACCTGAGGACAGGTGTGGCCGCGTGCAGATGACCCTCGGGTCTCTACTGCTTGCCGTCTGCGGCCAGGCCCCCGCCCTCGCCCCTGCCACGGGTGGCCTTGCCCCGGGCGGACGTGGGGTCCTGCAGGGCCCTCCTGCCCACGACAGCGTGAGGAGCCGCGGGTCAGAGACCTTGTGTTAGAACGGGCTCTGTCTGCAGCCCCTCGCGACCTCAGGCGAGCCTCACCCCCCAGATCTAGTGTCCTCCTCTGCAAAGCGGGGACAGCGGAACAGGAAGAGGGTCACTGCTCAGCCAGAGAGAGTTTGCGCCTGAAGCAAAACCTGATACAATTTCAAACCTAAACGGATAAATTCACAGTGACGGTCAGTTTCGACACCACGCTCGCAGTTAACGAAACCTAGTAAAGACAGAAGCATGTGCCACACGGACAGACACCTTAACCCAGATAACCTTCCTAGAGCAGGACCCACACGCCCTCCGGCGAGGTGGAACATTCTGGGCCGTACACCGAATCCCGACCCACTAGGACTGGGATCCCAAGTGGGTTCCACGACCACAGCGAGCTCAGTAGCAGAAGGTAACCTAGAAAATCCTCCCGTCTCTGGAAACGTAAGTACCGCGCTCGTAGGTGATTCGTGGGCCAGAGCGAGCGCTCGGCGCACGGAGCCTGAGGGTCACCACAGCGCACCTGCCCAGGAGCCCACGGCGCCGAGAACTGACGCCCCGGGAGCAGAAACCCCCAGTCAGGACCCCAGCCTTTTCCGCCAGAAAGTAGCAGAAAGACCAGCGTATTGAATTAAAATATCCCGTAGGAAAGAAAAAATAAAAATCAGAGAGGAAATCGATAAAACCAAAAGCTGGCTCTTAATTTGGCAAAGATTCTCAGATGTGACATGAAAACCAAAACCCTTTTTCTCAAAGACCCTTAAGAAACTGACGAAGAGACTCCGGAAGGCCATTGTGCCTCCAGGACCCAGAGAGTCAGGCGGCCGCACCCGCTGCTCTGAGGATGCCGGGGTCGCCTGGCCGGTGGGGCCACGCCTCTGCAACCCGGGTTGCGGGGCAGCTGTGCCGCCCTGGGCCGTCCTGTCCCCCCGCCCCCGCCCACCCTCCACCCCGGCCCCACCCGCACTCCGTCCTCACCCCCCACACCCCTCCCACGCACCCCCCACCGCACCCCCTACGCGACCCTCACCCCCTAAATCCCCACCATGCTGCCGTACCCACCACGCCCCCCACGCCTCCCAAGCCCCCCACACCGCTCCCCCCCGTGCCCCCCAGGCCCCCCACGGCTGCAGGGCAGGAGAGGTGAGCCAGCCCACAGATGCCACCCGGCTTCTCGAGGAAAAGTCTCGGTGGACCCACGGTGCTCGGTTTTCCCTGGCGGGTCAGTAGAACCCCGTCTCAAATGCCAGGTTTTATAAAATGATTTGTGTACGAAGGGAAAGATTCGGCATCCGGGGTGCAAAGAGGCGGGAGGGTGATGTCGACGTGAGGTCGCCGCATCGTGTGACCCCCTGTCCCCCGAGTGACCCAGCCCGTGCGCCCGCCCTGACCTACGGACTGCACCCCGAGCTCTGGGGCCTCTCGCGGCCGAGTCCCGGCTCCCTTCTCTCCCTGACGTAGTTTTGCGCCCTCCACCCCCACGGCCGCGAGCCTGGGGGCCATCGAGCCCCTGCTGGGTCTGCGTGTCTCCCTCTGGTCAGGCAGCCTCGCCCAGGACAGCGGAGGAGAGGAGTGAGCTCCCAGTGGGCAGGCCTCCTTCCCCCGGTTCCTCCCGCGCCTGAGCTCCAGCCCCAGGGCCCAGGCTCAAGGAGGTGGCCCCCTGTCGTGGACTCTAAGTCTAAAGAGCGGACGCAGGATTCAAACGGGAGACGGCTAATGTCCGGGGAGAAGACAAGAGCCCCGAATAAGGCTCCTTGCCCCGTGTGTATTCAGATCAGAAGGCTTGCAAACGCGATGGGCGTGTGCAAAGAGACAGAGAAAGTAGGAACATTAACTTGTGGACGCGAGGGGGAAAGGGGGATTTTGAAGATGTACAGTGTTTGGGGTTTGGGTCAATATAAAGCAAAGTCCAGGCACCGGGCAGATGGGTAGACGGTTAACAGCGGACAGGAGGCGCCCTGCCTGTTTATCTTTGCCAGCCCAGGGGAGAGGCGGATGGGGGGGGGGGGGGGGGGGGTAACAAGACACCTTTTCTTTTGTTAACCATCTCCTCTCCACTCCGGGCTGCTTTGCCTGCAGCGCAGGGGTCCCAAGTCCAATTCACCAATGTACCTGCCCTGGCCCTATTCTCCTCTGAAAGCAGCTTTCTGCTATGGTACTAAATTTGGGGTGCTTTCGCCCTGAATCTCTAATCTCGTTATTCTTGTGTATTGGGCACCCTTGTGCCATTTCTATTTCGGGCCTTTGCGTCTCTCTGTTTTTGGGGGCTCAGCACCCCCTCCCTATTGCGGGGTGCCTTTGCACCTCCCTATTCCTGGCACCGTTGTGCCTCCCTATTCTTGGGGTGTCTTTGCACCCCCCATTCTTGGAGTGCCATTCTTTGGAGTGCCAAACTCGGGTGTGAGCATTATATTGACTTTGTATTTCTTTGTGCCTTGTTAACCCGTTGGTGTAGGCCCCGGGGGATTCCTAAGCTTACCCCCCACAGCCCCCATCCCCAGGCGGGTCCCCAGGGGCATCAGCACCCAGGGAAGCTGAGGCCATGGGGTGGGGGGGGGGGCGGGGCTTGGGGACAGATGGGGCCCCGCAGCCAGGACGACGGTGGGGCTGGGGAGAGGAAGACCCCAGGATCAGGGTCAGGAGGGCAGGACCCCTGGAGGACGCCAAGCAGGTGGGATGCTGGTGCCCAGATGCACACGCTGACTCGGCCACATGTAGACACGGGCAGTACACACGTGCACATAAACTGACACGCAACACACGTGTGTGCAGGCAACAGATCACACGCACACAGACACCCAGAGACAAACCAGGACGACGATACGCGCCTCACAAACACATGTCCACACGCGTGTGCGTGCACGTATACTTACACACACGCACACTCCATGCGATGCACACGCACACACACAAGTCGGCAGCCTCGGGGACTCGAGTGTCCCAGGATGGGACGCCACCTCCCTCCTGCTCATCCAGCCGTCACACGCTGCCGTGTTCGCCACTTCGGAAGTGCTAACGCGAGCCTGCTGTGCAGGGGGAGACGTGGCTGAGCAGCCTTAACCGGCGAGGATCGTCCAACGCCCGAGGCCGAGGGCTGAGTGGCCCTCATTTACAGTTGCACTTACAGCCTGACTTCATCGGCGCTGGGCCACCAGCCGGCCCCAGGGACCACGGCCATCCCCCTCCCCATCGAGCCCGAGGGTCTGGGACCCACCAGATCGGCAATTTCATCAGAAGATGAAGTAATACTGTGATGATCGGGTACGTAGCTTATTTAAATGGAACGAAATGGGACACGCTGTCTCTGGAACCCGGCGCTGTACCTGTACGAGCTCCTGTGGCACAAATCGAGATTTCAAGGTTGACAGATACCGCAAATGAAAACTCCCCGGAGGGTGTCAGTAAGGGGTCACTGGTTCCTTTCATTTGGTTCGAATTAATCGCGAGGTAGGAAAAAATAGGTTCTATTTTTTTGAGGCCTTTTAAATAAAATCATTCTGAGAAGCATACATTTTCTTCCAGAGATGTAATTAAATTTCCGAACTGCGGATTCCTCTCTCCCCCTCTGCTGACACTGTGTGAGCGGGATCTGCTGACCTTCGAGCACCAGAAAAGTTTTTGCTCTCTTCTCAGCCCTGCGACTCTACACCCGTGGAGCCGGAGCGGCCCCCGGGAGCCACCCTCGCAGAGGGAGCAGGGAGCCCAGCTCCGCAGCCCACAACCGGACCCCCCTCTCCCCTTTCTTCCTCCTGGCGAACCGTTAAAGTATTTCGCCGCTAGCCAGACCTGCACTTTGATCTGTGCGGCCAGTCGCGATAGGTTGTCGTAACCGTCAGCTATTGCCGCGTAACAAACGTTCCGAACTCGGTGGTTTGAAGTAACAAACGTGTATGACTGCCCACAAGTCCGTCGGTCAGCTGGGTGTTCTGGTCCCGTGTGTCTGCGGTCAGCTGTGAGGTGGGACAAGACAGCTCGGCTGACCGCAGCCAGGCTGTCGCCCGTGTCTGGGGCTCAGCTGGCTGGTGGCTGGTCTAGGATGACCTTGACGGGGACCCCTGTTGGCCCTCGTCCTGCAGCAGCCTAGCCCAGCCCGTTCCATGAGACGCGCGTGAGGCCTCTTGAGGCCTGGCCTGGGGACTGGCACCCTGCCCCTCCACGACAATGGTGATTCCGGGTTACAGAGTGGGGGCGTGGACTCCATATCTCTCAGGGCAGCTGCAAAGTGATGGCACGAAGAAAGGGACTCTGGGAGGGCTTTCCCCGGGGTCCTCGGTGCAGCCGGTGCCCCACGGCGCATAGCCGCGGTGAGCCGCAGACCCCCGCCACCTGCCTGCGAGATCAAGACGGCCGTCACTGCCCCTCTCCCTGCCCACGTGCCTCTTCCTCCCCAGAACTTGTGTCGGACCTGATCCGGCCCCCCCCCTCTGCCTGCGAGGCCACTGGCACCTGCAGTGACACCTGTGGCTGCTCGAGCCTGCCCCACCGCTTGGGAAAGCTGGCTATTCAAAAGCATCTCAGGTAAACTTTGAGCGCAGGAGGCAGCCTGCTGGGAAACAAAGACTGAGTCTTTACAAATGTCCTACTTGCCAAAAGCAAGGGCCCGTCATGCTTCCAGCACCTTGTGTCAGCAGCTGTCCCCACGGAAGGCGCACGGCGCTCTAAGTCGGTGTTAGATGCGCGCACAGCGATACCCTCTAAGCCCCTGGCTGTAAAACTCCAGTAGCCTCAGAGTGACTTCCTCCCTGCTGTCGGGGAATCAGAAATGCAGACTGCAGGTAATTTCTGAAATCGCACGCGGTCGGCAGGCCCTAGACGCTGTTCTATCAGCACTTCCTCAGACGCCCCTTCCACGCCTCGCCCTGAGCAAACCGCTCCTGCAGGTGTATTTCTCGTGGGTGCCTTTTGGGAGGGACACGCACTACGTAAATTCACAAAATTACCTGAGCTTCACAGTTGAGGGCTTTTCTGGTCAACGTCAGTGAACATACTTCCTGTGCGTCTATAACCTGTGGGCTTGAAATCGAGTGTGAGAAGGACACACTTCGTGGGAAACAGCGTCTGGGGAGCACCCCTTCCGTCAGGGGCTTCCCAGGAGGGAGGAGGAGGTCTTCTTGTTTGAAGCACAAAGCTACTTGGAGAAGCTGCCGGGTAAGTCCTGGGAGGACGGCAGCGGGGGCCCGTCGTGTGTGGCGGGGAGGGTCGCCCATAACCCCTGACCTCACGGAGCCTCGATTCCAGCTTCCGGACCCCCTGGGGGGTGAAACCCCAGGGAACCGGCCTCAGGGGCCCCTGCTGCCAGCACCCCCGGGCCGGACATGAGGGTCCCAGGCCCCCTCCTTTCCCCGAGGGAATTGCAGCATCTGGCACGGACCCCAGGCCACCGCTTGTCCGGGGCCTGATCCTGTCCCCACGGCCCGAGGAGGCAGGAAGCAAAGGGTGCACACCGGGAGGGGGGCGGCCGTCCCAACGGAGGGATCCGAGCGGCTGCGGTGGGAACAGGAGGAGGGGGTTCGCAGCCAGAAACTAAGTGCTCTGGTGGGCCAAGGGGGAGAGCGGGAAGGAGTGAAGCGGGAAGGGTCCCGGCCACACGGAGCTTCAGTTCTGTGAGATGGGAGGGGGATGGGAGGGGCACACAACTGTGCGAATGTGCTTAATCCCCCAAACTGTGCTCTGAGAAAGGGTAGGATGGTAAATTTTATGTTATGTCTATTTTACCACAATTAAAAACAAAATAAAGCCTTAAAAACCCCAATCTTTGCGGAAGGGGCAGCCCAACGGATACATTTTCCTAAGTCCCTTCTGGTGGTCACCCTCTTGGGTGAGGGCCAGGCAGGAAAACAGCCAATCACAAAATACAATGTAGCAATAAAAAACACTCGCATCACAAAGGGAGTAAATGGAGAGCGCGTAAAATTTTACGCCACTTTAGGAAGACAGTAAAATCAGGCGGTGCACTTTGCAGCTTCCTCCGCTGCCCCTCCTCCTGCCCACCCGTTCAGGACCCGAGCTCTGGGGTCCCAGGCCTTACAGGTGACTCTGCCAACAGCCACGGGCGGGCGGAGCGGTGTGCGGAGTGGTTTCCAAACACATTTCGTGTCCCCCTGGAACCTCAGAACGTGACCTCGTTTGGCAGGTATAAAAAAGAGTTACAGCCTGGCTTCCCTTTCTTCAGACACCAAAAAGCCAGTTACAGTTGAGTGTTTTTACAAGGACTCTTTTTTTTTAATGTCTATTTATTTATTTTGAGAGAGAGAGAGAGAGAGAGAGAGAGAGAATCCCAAGCAGCCTCCACGCTGTCAGCACAGAGCCCAATGTGGGCTCGATCCCACAAACCGTGAGATCATGACCTGAGCTGAAGTCAAGAGTCCGACGCTTAACCCTGAGCCACCCAGGTGCCTCTAAAGTGGAGTGTTTTGAAATAAGACAAGACAAGTAGCAACATGTGGGTGACTCTACAGTTGCTGGAGACGATTAAACATAGAAGCAAGGGAATGAGTATAAAACATGAGTGACTACTTTTCAAAATATCGGTGAGTATTTTATAAAATCAACATGTCGTGAGCAAAATTTGCACAGAGAGCAGAGAACGGCCAGCAGCGACCCTGGGCCAGGTGGGCTCAGCTCATCCCCCAGCTGCCCCCAGGCAAGACCATGGTCACCCTGCTGGGGACAGAGGCCCAGCGAGCCTGATGGGGTCTCCCTCTGGCGGGCTATGGAGGAAGACGCACCAGGACAGACGGCGACTGTGCTCTGGGCCAAGAGACCAAACAGCTCCGGACGGGCAAACACCCGTGTCCGTGTCCACGAGCGGGCCACGGCTCCTAACGCCGTGGAAGGGACTCCAGCAGAGACATTCATACCGATGTATTTCCTCCAGTGTCTGTCTCACATCCACACGTTTATGTTTTCGCTTGTAACTGAGACCATGTGCGTGTCATTTTGGCCGTAAGTCTTCCGCCTACACTGTGCTGTGATCATTCACGTCCCGTGTCAATAGAAATTCTGCCAACGCACACATTTAATTCTGTGGAAAGTGCTGTCTTACAGATGTTCCACGAGCTAAATAAAAATGGCTCTTGGAACGTTCTCCTCTTTTCGGATGTGTATTTTGCTTCCAGATTTTGTTATCGTGACCCCCGCATTTCATGCGGAAAAGCACATTTCTGCACCCGCTGGTCATGGCCGGGATGGACAGCCAGGAGTGTGCTCCACGTCCGATCCCGGGACCAGAAACGCACACACCTCAGGCTCTCGAGACGTGGGACATCCCTCCGGGGTGATGACACCTGCTCCATACAGGTTAAACAGCATCAGCCCTCTGTTTCAACATCGCACTGGAAGGGCAAATGTTTCCATTTTGTTCAGTGCCGTCACGGCCAAACTTCCCAACAGAGAAGGCGACTCAGAGCGCGGAGACTGTGGTGGTGAGCCTCCCATCCATGGGAGCATTCAACTGAGCTGGGAAGGAAGCTTCACAGAGAAGCTTGCTCTCTGCTGTGGGGAGGTGAACGCTTCTGCCCTTGGCGTCCATCAGTGTGTGCCCGAAGGAGCAGCTTAACCCCTCTGGGCCTCAGTTTCCCCATTGAGACAAGGGACGGGAGCAGATCAGGTCAGTGAGAGCAGCCAAGCAGCACGGCGCCCTCCGGGGAGGCGGGATCGCACCACGAAGCGCCACCAGGCACGGCGGTCACGACCGTCGTGCTCCCCTGGTCGGGAGGCGCTGGAGACCGAGCGTCGTGCTTGAAATCTACGGAAATCTCACTGGAAATCGTTGGTTTCTTTTTTAAACAACAAACCGGGCGCAAAGTCCAGTTTTCAGTCGCGACCTTGCAGCTTCTGGGCTGGGGGTTTCAGATGCCGCTTCAGCTCGCAGGGAATGTGCGTCCCCGACGTGTCTGCTCAGATTCGCGGCCGGGATTTGGGTGCAGAGGAAACAGGCGTGTCAGTCGGGCCGTGCACCCCACGATAGCGTGACCCAGAGGAGGAGAAATGGGGAAGCTGGACCCCGTCAGGATTAAAATCTGCCGAGAAAACACCATCCGGCTGAGGACGAGTGTGTGGAATCCGGCCAGGGTTCTCAAGACGCAGCAGTGAGCAAACAGTGCAGCCAGAAAAAGGGCACAAGACCCGGGCCTCTCGCCGAGGACGCACAGGCGGCAGGGGGGCATCACTAGTCTTGGGGGATGAGAACTGAAGCCGCCCTGAGCTGTCACTTCACCCGGGTCAGGACGGCCAGCACGGAGAGCAGCGGCCACGGCAAGCGCTTGGCGAGGACAGAGAAACCGCGTTCCCCCCAGCACGCTGGTGGGCGTGTGACACGGTGCGGCCGCTCTGACGCTTCCTCGTAGAACAGAACCTCCGTCCCCCCCCGGCGACCCCACCCCTGAGCGTCCATCGCAGAGAAAGGGAAACACGGTCTCCCGAAAGCAGACACCTGAGTGTTCACAGCGGCTTGGTCCATAGGGGCTGGAAACTGGAAACAGCCCAGACGTCCCCCCCGCAGGCGAGCGGGCAACTCACTGTGGCCCTCCGCCCCGTGGAGTCCCGCTGCCGCACGGAGCGAGCCGCCTGTGCCCACGGCCACCTGGACCACCTCCCGAGAAGCCCCTGATCCCGCGTGGGCGACACAGATGTGACTGGCATACAGAGGTGAGGGCGGATGTGGCTGCGGGGTGGAGGGCAGGACGGGGGAGGGACGGGCTGGGCCTGGCGGCAGGTGGTTGCGGGGCGGGGGCCGGGGGGGACAGGCCCTCCCTGAGGGATGCGATGTCCCGTACCCACGGCAACGTGCTCTGCAGGATGCTGCCTGCGGGGACGCGGCAGGGCCCGCGGATCTCCGCGGCGGTTCCCACAGTGGCAGGGGTGAGCCCACAGGTATCCTCAAGTGCAGCTAAATTTCCAAAGTCCGCCTGAACTCGGCCCTCGGCCGAAGCCTGGGCGCCGCCGACAGCCCGATCCCCTCGCTGGAGCTGTGACCTGTGTGTGTCGAGTTCTAGGCTTAACCTCCCTAGAGATCTGGCACCGAGGGGATTTTCTAGCGAGAAAAGTCCAGCTGTGGCAATAAATGTTCACACGCACAGTCGACAGGGAGGCGTCACGCTTCACATCCACAAACCGAGAAAGGAAAGGGAAGGACACGCCAGGCGGGGCCAGGTCCTGGCCAGGTTCGCCGTTTCCACAGGGTCTCCTTTGGAAAGTTCTAGAGCCTGAGGGCCCGGTGTCCTCATGGTGGGAGGGGGCCCGGAGATCCCTCAGGGGTCTGGGCATTTCTCCGTGCGGCCGGACACCGTCTGTCATGAGTGACGCCTCCCTCGTGGACAAGGGCCACGGGAGGCCAGGGGGCAGGACCCGACCCCGGGTCGTGCCCCAGGCAGCCCGCGACGGCCGCCAGAGAAGGGGACGGTGTCCCCCAGGGGCCCCGGGGAGGCCGGCCGGAGGCTGTCGCTGCCCCCACACGGTCCGTGCGGCAGAGACAGACAGCGGTGAGCCCGCCCGTTTGCGGTGTTTTCGAGGATCCTGGCCTGGTGGCCACAAGGTCGTTGCCGTCACCCCACCCAGCAGAGTGCCTGCAACCACACACATCACGTGAGGCACAGAAACCCCCGTCCGTCGGACCCCAAACAGCTCGAGGAAGAAAAGCTGTGCGTTTCCCCGGAATGGGACGCACCGTGCACGTTTTGAAGGACCAGAAGCAAAAGGCCCGGGCTGCGCGGCCAGTCCTCAGACTGTCACGTGCACGGAGGCACACGCCGTCACCGGGCAGCCGTGGGCGAGCGACGGCCGGGAAGCGGGGGGGTGAGCAGCGTTCTCCAGGGGCGACGCGGGCGAGGCCGTGTCCCGGTGGAAAGCGACACAGCAAGAGTTCCCCAGCCTGTGGCCACCAGGGGAGCGCACGGAGGAGCGGCCCGGCCGGGTCGCCGGGCCCGCACAGCCGGAGGGACGGACGGGGTGGAGGGCGGGGGCGCAGACACCGGCCGGGCGGCGCTGTCCCCCGGGGCTCCACGGGGACGGAGGAGGCGGGCTCCAGCCGAAACCTGGGGCAACCTCAGGCTTTGCCTGGCGAGCCCCCCGGGGAAGCCGCCCTCCCCACGCTGGGCCGGGTGCCCGTCCATTTCCGCACCAGGGGCTGCTGCCCGGGGCTCAGGCCCCGGGTCCAGGCGCCCACGTCCAGGGGCCTCTGTGGGGGCCTGGCTGAGCCACCCCCTCCCCTGACTCAGTCACTCTCGCAGCCACTCTGCCTGGCCCGGCCTCCAGCTCAGAAAGAGACAGAAGCCTCTTTCCGCGGTCCTCAGCCATGGGACAACTCCCACGTCCTCCCCGGGGGTCGCCGGCCCCCCACGCCGGCCTCGGACCCAGCCACCCGCACGCACGGGAACGCGATGTGCACCATCGGGGACCGCTTCCAGAGATCCCGGCCCGAGAGCGCTGCTTCCAGCAGGAAACAGGAAGGGGAAAACCAGTTCCCGTTGTCTCAGTGATCCTGAGACTCACCCCGAGCCAGAGACCAGAGGCCAAGGCGACCGCGGAGGCTGGAGGGGAGGGACGTCTGGCTCGGCCAGCCGCTCCCTCCGCCCAGGGAGTTTGCACCACACCCGTGGGTCAGGCCCGTCATTCCGCCGCGGCTTTCCGCCCGCCTCCGGCCCTCCTCGGCCAGACACGGGTGATTCCCTCGGGGTGACAGAATGGCAGTCCCACAGGCTCTTCACGGACCCCACTCCTGAACGCGGATTGCGTCGGCGAGGGGGCAGGAAACAGGTGGAGTTCAGAAGCTGTTGATTCACGCCGCGTCTGGATTTGTTGGAGAAGCACGTCACATGCACCCTGGTACCAAACGGCCTTGGAAAAAGGGGACAGACAAAACCTACAGGGCGTCACCCTCTTCCTCCAGATGCCACGGGTGTGAGTCCGGGCTCCCCACGGGGACAGAGATATGCAGACCGAGGCAGACACGTATGGCGCTCATGGCAAGGAGCGGACTCACATGCCCACGGAGCCCAACGAGCCCCCGGACCTGGGGTCGGCAGGCTGGAGCCCCGGGGGCCCCCTGGTCCTCCCAAGCCCAGAGCAGAGCCGGCTCCCGAAACTCAGCCTTTCCTCCTGCTCCCGCCTCCCGGGGACGGGCCGAGACCCGCCCACGTCAGTGGGCGCCCGAGCCGCCAGCCGCTTCGGCCCCGGAAAAGCGTCGCGCCTGATACGCGACTGACAGGCACAGACTCTCGTGATTCCGCCGCGGGCATCTGGCAGGTGTTTTCTCAAACAGGATAAAGCGAGTCAAGGTGGACTACTGATGGACTCGTGGTCGAGGATAAAATTTGAGCTTTGGAGCAAAAGCTAGAAGTTTGGAAAGCTCGCCTCTGCCGCCGTGAGCTTCACGGCTTCTGGGTGCCGTAAGCCCTTTGCGACAAAACGGGTGGGCGCAGACGAATGTGGGTCTTCCACACCTTTCGTGAGCCGCGTCAACATGGGGGAGATCCGCGCGGCTCGGCGGGGCAGTGTCTCCTCGGTACCCGTGCTCGACGCCCCAGTGTCACGCACCGGTGAGGGACCCGTCCGGGTGCGAAACACACACCGTGGGGCTCAGTTGCAACGCGCTGTGGCTTCAGCTCCTGCGTCCCAACTGACCTTTAAGAAACCATCAGTCTGGGGGCGTCTGGGGGGCTCAGTCGGCTGAGCGTCCGACTTCGGCCCGGGTCACGATCTCGCGGTTCGTGGGTTCGAGCCCCGCGCCGGGCTCTGTGCTGACAGCTCGGAGCCTGGAGCCCGCTTGGGATTCTGTGTCTCCTTCTCTCTCCCCCTCCCCTGCTTGTGCTCTGTCTTTCTCTCTCAAAATAAACACTTAAAAACTGCCATGAAAAAAAAAGAAAAGAAAGAAAAAAAAAAAGAAAGAAAGAAACCATCGGTTATCAAGTCTCGATGTAGTGCTCGAGAAGGTTCTCTGTGGTTAGAAAGGCTCTTTCGATGGCCGTGTTTTCCTACCAGCACTGCTGAGCGAGGCCAGGGTTTCTTCATGTGCTTCAATCAAAAACACCCACCCTGAGGGTCTGACTGCAGGAGACTCCGGGGCTAGACAGGGATTAGCAGACGGGTAAACTAACAGCACTCTTCTCGATTATTTCTTTCAGAAAATACGGTTCTTTTCGCAAAAAAATGCTGCTCGTATTGCAAACTATTGGGTTTACAAAACGCTGCTCCCGCGTGGACACGAGGCCAGGGCTGGGGTCCCCCGCACGCGTCTCCACGGCCGGAGCCAGACGCCCTCTAGTACCGAATGCCCGTGCTGGCAAGAATGATGGCGTCATTTTCGTGCTAGAAACTTCTGTGGAAGCCACAAGCCATCGCTTCCCAGAGTGCCTCGAGGTTCTTGACCTCAGCAGGGGGCGTGGAGGACAGACATTTGCTGGAGGTGCCCACACCCTTTGTCGAATTAAAGATGTTTCCTCTCTGCTTATCATGCAAATTGGTTCTCATCAGGGACGGAATTTAAAATCGTCCTGAGTGATTCATGAACCTCTGTTTCTGTGTTTTCATTCAGTGTGTTACACCGATGTTATCGACTGATTTACAAGCATTAAATGTTATAATAGCCTGCTAGGTTTGAAGTATTAATATTTATTTAGGATTTTGCTTCTGTGCTTTCAATGAGATTAGACCCTACATTTTTTTTTTCCCTTTTGTGCCGTTTATTTTCTGATCTGGGTATCAGCCAGATAGATATTTTTAAAAATAGGTTACCTAGATTTTTAAAATAGTTCATGCCTGTTGTAAAAATTCAAGGCAATACAAACTAAAAGGAAAGCATGAACACTTAGAATCTCGCCATGCGAAAGTTCCTATCTGCTAACACCGGGTGAACAGCTCCCGCTGGAGTCAGAGAACAACGAGTTTTGTAAAAGTAACATCACGTAAATGTGTGTTAACTTCCATCAAGAAGTTTACATTTTCCAGGGGCGCCTGGGTGGCGCAGTCGGTTAAGCGTCCGACTTCAGCCAGGTCATGATCTCGCGTTCCGTGAGTTCGAGCCCCGCGTCAGGCTCTGGGCTGATGGCTCGGAGCCTGGAGCCTGTTTCTGATTCTGTGTCTCCCTCTCTCTCTGCCCCTCCCCCGTTCATGCTCTGTCTCTCTCTGTCCCAAAAATAAATTAAAAAAAAAAAAAATAAAAAAAAAAAAAAGTTTACATTTCCCTTGAAATGAGCTATTCCTTCACCAAGTCTCCTTTATTTTTTTATTCATTTGTTTTGTGAGAGATTGAGAGATTGAGAGAGAGAGAGAGAGAGAATCCCAAGCAGGCTCCACACTGTCAGCACAGAACCTGACGCGGGGCTCGATCTCAGGACGGGGACATCACCACCTGAGCCAAAACCAAGAGTCGGACACATAACCGACTGAGCCCCCCAGGGGCCCCAACAAGGCTCCTGTAAAATCCCTCCAAACTGAGGTAAGGAGTCGAAATTTCAAAAACATGTTAAAAGTCCGGAGGACTTTGGAATTCCCTATTTTCAACTCTACGCGGCTATATATTTACCCTTGACGCTGAGTCTGAGGACAGTCCGTGCCTCTCCCCTCCCCGCCCAGGTCTCACCAAGAACACCGCCGCTCACGTGGCTCGGGTTTTCGCCATCAGCGCCCGCTCCACCGAGACCTCCCCGAGGTGGCCACGTTTTGCTGTCGTGCTGACTTGATGTTCGTCATTCCGGGCTCTTCCAGTGTTTTCATTCCACTAACGTTCTCCTTCCGTTATGTTTTCTTTATCGTGGTAAAACAGACGCAGGGCAGAATTTACCGCCATAACCGGTAAGTGTGCGGTTCAGGGGCACCAAGCCCATTCACGTGGTTGTGCAGCCATCACCCCATGCGTCCCAGAACTTTTCCCTTTCCCTATAGTGACACCCAGTGAACTCTCACCCCCGTCTGCCTCCCCAGCCCCTGGCGCCCCCGTTCTGCCTTCTGTCTGTGGATCTGACTCCTCCAGGGACCTCATGTGAAACGGGTCCACACGGGATCCGTCCTCGTGTGCCGGCTTCCTCCACCGAGCAGCGTCCTCAAGGCTCATCCGTGGGGCAGTATCTGTCCGGGTCCCCGCATTCAGTCTTTTGGGCATATACCCACACACCCTGGGTCACGTGGTGATTCTGTGTTTAGTGTTTTGGGGAACCGTGTGCTGTTTTCCACTGAGACCCCACCAGCAGCGCACGAGGGTTCCCGCATCTCACGCCCTCACCTCAGGATGCACTTGTTACATCCTGGGGCGACCGTCGGAGAGGAAGTGAAGCCGTGTCGCTCGTGGCTTTGATCTGCTTTCCTGTAAGGATTACGTCTTCTTTGGAGAAATCGCCATTCAAATATTTTCCCCTTTTCAAATCAGCTTGTTTGGTCGTTTTTGACTTGTAGGAGTTCTTTATATATTCTGGATGTTAAGCCCTCATCAGATACACGATTTGCAAATCTCCTCTCACATTCCGTGGGTTGCCTGCACACTCTGTTGACAGTTGTGCATGTCCTCTGATGCACAAAGAACATTATTTGTTTATGTCTCGACAAAGCCCGGCGTACGTATTTTCCACTTTTATTGCCTGTGCTTTTGGTGTCGTAACCAAGAAATCGTCGCCAGCCCAACGTCGTGAAGCTTTCCCCCAGGTTTTCCCCTCCGCGTTTTATGGCTTAAGCTCTGATGTTTAGGTCTGGGTCCACTGTGAGGGCATCTTCACGTGCAGCGTCGGGTGAGAGTCCGGCTTCCCTGCTCTGCACGCGGACCCTCCCGTTTCCCCGGCACCGTCTGGTGGAGACTGTCCTTTCCCCATCGAACGGTCTTGGCAAAGATTACGTGGCCACAGACGTGCGGGTGTGTTTCTGGGACTTTGATTCTGGTCCATCAGTCCACACCCTGCCTTCACGCCAGCACCGCGGTTTGATGACCTGTGTGTGTGTGCGCGTGAGCACGTGTGTGTGCGTGTGTGTTTTCTATGTGTGTGTGCCTGTGTGTACGTGTGCATATGTGTTTT